>NC_090172.1:5476945-5781945 GCF_024679245.1 Pseudorasbora parva | reverse complement strand
ACTGTCAGTGCAGAGTGCTTAACGTGTTGTGTGTGCAATGTTAGTGCCTTTACAGCTCGGTTATTTACATCAACAATGGGGCTTTGCGCGCGTGGATGGATGTGGAGCGTGGCATGGTCGCGTGCTAACGGGCTAGCTGTTATTGTTAATGGGGACGCGCGGTTTGGCGCTCTCTCGCTCTTTGAAAGTTTAGATTATCGGTCATATTCAAACAGTCAAAAACGGCCAAATATCCTCGGTGTGTTGTTTAGATAGCGTTTATTTGAGAGCGCACGTGAATGTTAATTTACGACACATCTCCATCTTTCCGTTGGTTTCCATAGATGCAAATATGACGCGAACTAATGGAAAGATAAATCCGAGCGTACTGTATGTTATGCAAGTCATAATTCCTCTAAATAATTATTTTTTAATGTGGGGGGTTTATGTGAGTGAGCCGTGTCATGTTTGATGTGGTTTTTCAAACGTTTGTATTGACGTATCAAACGCGCGATGTTCGTTAACGTTATGTTTTGAATACATGTCGTTTAATATGTTTACTGTTATCCCAGTGTTTTTATTCCTGGTGTTTTGTCTCAAACACCGTGAACATGCGCCCATTTATTTGCACTTTCGTTTTTAAAACTCCGCCTGTTTCTCCATCTTCACCCCATGTCAAATTTCCCAAAGGAATTCTTATAATTATTTGGAGCGACTAAAATGGGAATCCTTCGAGAATCAAATAAGATCAGAAAAAGACAAAATAAGGAATTTCGATAGATCCATTACGTTAGCACACGACTCTTGATTCGTGTAGGATTCCTGTTTTGGATTGATTCCCGGTTAGTTACAAATCCCTTATCATTCTTTCTAGGATTTTCCAAATAACCAAATTCCAGTGCACACATGCTGCTGTTGTTGTTGTTGTTTATTTCCCCGTACGGGTCATCGGTCGTGTATTTAATCAAATGTGGCTGCAGGGAAAGGCTTTTGTCAAAACATCAAAAGTAGGTCATCGCGGCAGACGAGACGGATTCAAAGCAAACGCGCGTTTTAGGTCCCAGACGCGCACTCGTGATTCTGCATATTTTTTTTGCGTAACTTCAAACGTTAGTTAGAGCAAAACACGATGGAATTGTCAAGTTCAACAAGAGATGAATTTCTGTTCCCGCCCCCTTAAATCCCCCGCGCAAAACTAGCAGGAGACCTTTGTTTTTAATGACGCTCTCCATTCATTCCTAGAGCCCGTAAAGATGTTCGGCTTCCATAAATCCAAGATTTACCGCAGTAACGAGGGTTGTTGTATTTGCAAAACCAAATCTTCAAGTTCTCGGTTCACTGACAGCAGCAGATATGAGGAAAACTTCAGACTTTGCTTTGGGTAAGTGTTATTCCTGACTGCTTGCATCCAAAAAAATAAATCCTAGTGGAATTTCAATCACAATTTGTGATCATAATAACATCAACCAAGAATCCTTTTGGAATTAAATATCAAACTGGAAAAGCTTTTTTTATTTGGGAGCTTATGTGATTCCATTGGAAAAATGGAATAGAAAAAAAAAAAAACAGAAATTCCATTAGGATTTGTTTTTTGATTTATAGGTATTCTATTCATATTTTTGATGTTTTTAAAATCCTAAATAAATTCTGTGACATTGTTTATAGTCTGTCAGAGGATCGTGTTGGAGACATCTGCAATGCTTGTGTGCTTCTGGTCAAACGCTGGAAGAAATTACCACACGGATCAAAGAAGAACTGGAACCATGTAAGGGACTCTTTTCTTGCGAATCATCCGTTTCATTCCAGACATTTTGGGAATAATCTTGTTTCCCTCTCAAGGTGGTTGATGCGAGGGCAGGACCCGGATTCAAGCTGACCAAGCCCAAGAAAGTCAAAAATATTGACGGAAAGAAGAAAAGTAAACTGAAAAAGCTTCATAAGTTCAAAAGACAAAGTGAGTTGCACGTTTGCACTTTTCTTTTTTTTTATGGTTTGCCAACACAATCTCATGACGGTTCATATAATTGTTATTTTATAAATGTCATAATTTAGGGTTTTGGTGACTTGGTTGCTTATGCGTAAAATCTCATTCATTTGGTTTTCATGCCATTTGCTCAAGTTTTTTTTAAGGGATATTTCGGCCTAAAATGAAATTAATAATAAAATTGAAGTCATTTATTCACCCTGGTGTTGCATGACCTTTCTTTTATGGACCACAAAGGGAAAAACAAACCGAAATTGGGTGCATTATTTAAAGAAAATCCTGAGCTTGGCCGTTGGTTTGCTTGTGCTCAACTGCGAGTCTTTATTAGCGCCACAGTTTTCTCCGACTCTTCCCTGGAAAAAACACAGTTATGAAAAGTCAAGATGATTAAAAACGCAACATGCAGTTCAACCCGTGAACCAGCTTCTCTGAGGTGATTATATCCGTTGTGTTCGTCGTAACGAGAAACTATTGAGTTCACATCTGTCAGCTGTCATTGACTCATCAGCGATATTCTATGCCATGCATTTGTCGTGTTTAATCTTGATTTCTTACAAGAAGTCTGAGTGAACTTCGGCGCTAACAGAGACTCATGAACGCACAGTCGAGCAAAGACGACCACCCGCCAAACTCAGGATTTTTAAAAATAAAATGTTTAATTTTATAATTATGGCTAACCGTACTATTAACCGTAATATTAAGCGTAACCGTACGATTTACTCAAAGAACACTTGGATATACGGCACGTCACATGGCATCGTTCTGTGATATAGGGCTGTCGCTAACAATTATTCTGGTCACCAAGAAATCGGTCGATTATTTTGATTAATCGGATACTTTTTAAAATAAAAATAGGCGTAAGCAAAGACCCAAGACTTTAAAAATTACTTAAAATACATGTATAATAACAGTGAGGCATTGATATTTGGTAGTAATCATATGGCGTTATAGAAATACATATGTATTATAACAGATGTTTACAGAGGGCGCCGACGGCCTGGTGTTGTTACACTTTACAGCACATCAGATGTCAAAACTACATTAAAAAGATTAGTTCACTTTAAAATTAGCCCATGATTTACCATCTTAAGCGTTTATGACTAATGGACAGTGATGGGGTCCATTTAAGTTTGAAGCTCAAAGTGCATCCATCCATCATATGCGTACTCCACATGACTCCAGGGGGTTAATAAAGACCTTCTGAAGCTAATCCATAGGGTTTTATAAAGTTTTAAATATGGATATTTGTCTTACAAAGTAAAATATCTATCTTCCGCCTGACCGCCACATCACATAAAATATTAAAAACTTGATTTTCACCACAGGGGGTCTTTAATATTAATATTTAATATTTGGCCACTTCTTTATGATAGAAATGGTACAGCCAGTCATTTCTTGAGGTAGAATATGTGGACATCATATCTCAGAGCGAGGGTTTAAACTTTTATTTTGAAATCGTGATGAACAACTGTGTTGGTGTAGGTTTATAAATGGTTAATAAATGACAAGCCCGAGAAGGTTAAGGTGTTTTTTTTTTTCTCCTCGTGGTCCAAAAAAAGCACTGCATACGGCATTAGAACAACACCAGGGTGAGTAAATAATAACTTAATTTTAGTTTGAACTATCTACTAATTAACTAATTCCTGTTTTCTACAACTCACATCGGTACTTAAAATAGTTGAGTTTTCCAGTGAGAGATCATATTAATTTGTTGTCATGTCCTGACAGATTCAGATGCCCACAGCACCACATCCAGCATGTCTCCGTCTCAGTCTCCCAGCCACAGTAACCAATCAGACGACGGCTCCGACATCGAGACCAAACAGAGACGTCCTAACCCATCTGGCTTCTCCTTCCTCGACCTGTCCTACTGGAAGAGGTATTCTTCTCCTCCTCCTGTTTACCCATAGAGACAAAGCGACACTCGTTATAATCTGAAAGCCACGCCCACCGGGGGGGAAACAAACCAACCCTCTCCATTCACTTTCTATTGCGGGATGCAGCCTTCTTGTTATTTCTGACTTATAACAAAAAAACGAATGTCTAAAAGCTGATATCTGACAAGGTGTACAGAAAACAAGCTAAAAAGCCCACAACCAAAAACCCAGAAGTTTTATAAGCTGCTGACCCCAAAAAACAAGCATTTAAAGATATAAAAGTGCACACATGCAATAGAGACAGAGCGCAACGTGCTATATCACACAGAGCTACGACCACTGGAGGGGAAAGGACAGGAAATATAATATATAAAACTGACATTTGGATATTTGACAATGTTTATTGCACATGTAGGCATAGTGAGGCATATGTAGTGTCAGGATCCCAAAATCTTCCTGCTGAAGCTTCACGTCTTTTTGCCTGTATCCACTTTAGTCTCTTTAAATGCTCGTTTTTTTTTTTGTGGTCGACAGCTTATAAAAGCGTAGTTATGTTTTTTAGCTTGTTTGCTGCACAGCTTGTCACATATCAGCATTTAGACATTGTTTTGTTTTTTTGTAATAAGTCCGAAATGACAAGAAGGCAGCCTCACGCAATGCAAAGTCAATGGAGAGCGTTGTTTTCACAAATCCCCCCCACCCCCCGTTGTGGGTGTGGCCAAAATACACTCTGTCCCTTTGCTGTTGACATCCTAGTGATCGAGCTGATGAATAACCCCATCAATGCATTTCAGGCAAAAGGTGTGCTGTGGGATCGTCTACAAGGGGCGTTTCGGCGAGGTGATCATCGACCCCCGTCTCTTCAAGCCCTGCTGTAACAAGAAGCGCCCGGCTCTGGCATCCACCTCGGACTCTCAGATCTCTCAGACGCTTCCTTCCCCTCTTCCAGAGGACCTGAAGGAGGCATGGTGATCCAAATATCGCTCCCTTCAAACCGTCTCGTTGAGGCCCTCATAGCTTTGTCTCCAGTGGTAGACTCTGATATCTTCCCTTTGTTAGATGACTGTGTATGAGTTGAGTTTCCCCATTGCTTTTGTATTTTTTTATGACTCTTTTGTAAAATGTAAGTTTTGTACCTTTTTTTTTATATAACAGAAAAGGAGAAACATTTGGGCATTAGGACATATTTATAGGTCTGAGTTAGGAAATTTAATGTAATCCATTTTTTTTTTATTACTGTAAATTTGTTTTCGGGAGTTACCAGTGTTTTGTAAATATATAATCTTATTTTCCATACCAGTGCACCAAAAGACTTCTATTTGGCATCTAGTTTCACGGGTCACAGATGAATAATGTAAAGTGCTATATCTAACATTACAGCCGAGGCATTAATGAGATGGGTGTACTTTTACGCAAATACCATATTTTACCTGGCAGACTTAGCTCTGGCTGTCTGTTATATCACACACGCATGCATTTACTGACAAGGTTTCTTTGGGCACAATATTCACAATGTGAATTCACCTCGACTTCTGGACACGCGTGTGTAAAATCTCATTTATTTCTGGTTTGGCATAAATATGTTTCTCAATATTAAAAAAACAAAAAACAAAAAAAACAACGGTTACGGGTTTGTAAATCTTTAAAACCAGAATGCTAAAACACATTATCTCAGAGTATTTAAACGGTTATCATTTACACAATAGCATATGAAAGCATGCATAATGTATTTGTAGGCATGATCAGTTTTATGACTGTTAGTGTTTGTATTTTCTTTTATTGTTGTATGAGTGTTATAATACAGAAAGTATGAGATATTACTGATTGATGAATTTCCGACCAGGCTTTACACTGTGTTTTTAAACCAAGGTTTTTTGTCTTTTTTTTATTTTATTGTCTCAATATTGTACACTAAAGATAATCGAAGATGAAATTGTACAGTCTTTCAGCCTTGATGTATTGACTGCAGCCTTTTATGTTTTATTTTATTAATCAAAATGTTGTCGATGTGACACAAAAGCCTTTTTGAGGAGCAAATTAACGGAGTTTATGGTTGGTTAGGATTTCGGTTGTTTTTTTATGTATTATTTGAATGAATGTTTGTTTTTATTCACCAGCAATACTTTGAGTCAATGTTAATGTTGACTTGATGCTCTCATTCTTAAAATGCATGAGAGCGACTACAAGATGTCGACAAATTTCAGGGAACTTTTTTTTTTTTTAAATGATTAATGTGGCACATTCTCAGTCAATGTGCCTTACAGAGATTTAGCTGATCATTTCATTACGTTCATTTGTCATTTTTAACTTATGCTATTTATTCAAAGCTGTCTGTACAATTAATGCTGTAAAGAAGTTTTTGTGCACTTTCTTTTTTATACTTTTTGTAATATTACCATTGATAAAATTTTGTATCTCAATTTTCCTCACATTGGTATTTTCATAAAACTTTTAAAGTATATCTTGTTTGTCTGTTTTCTTTTCGTGAGTCTTAAATATTTGTTTTAATATAGGAAAACTGGAAGAAGGGAGATTTAGTCTATGAATTATTTGTATGTTATGGATTTTTCCCACATCGATCTTCGAAATAATGTCTGGAGGAATGCCACTCAAAGTCGGATATTCGACCTGCGAACTCGGATAGAGTGATAGAATGATAAGAGACGCATCCTTTGATGTCACTCCCAAGATGTCGGCACGTCCTGCTTCCAGTGAGTATAAACATAAAAACAAACTTTTACAGAACATTAAATTAATTTAAATACTACCTTCGTTTTTGCCTCATCGGCTGTTTTCAAAGCGATTTAATGTTGTATTTATTCTGTTTTTGACTCAAAAACACTCGTTGCGTCGTGGGGACATCATGTGGTCAACATATGGACGTGACTGCTTTCCTGAAGTGGGATATTCGCACATTCTACCTCTGGAACGCAGCCTAAACTTTTTTTTGTTGTTGTTTATTGATAGCAAACAGTAGGCTAGAGATTAATGATATATAACTTTGTATAGCCTACAATACACAAAATGTAGCAACAATTTGTTCGATGTCACTGAACATAGGCCTACAGGAGAGAAGGGAGGAAAAGTTAACAATGATTTGCTAAAAAAATAAATAAAGGAAAAATAGGAGAAGATAGAAAAAAACCCTGGAGGGTAAAATATTTTATACACCAGAGTACAGATTAAAGTAATTACAAATTGAGGTTGTTTTACTTGCTTTTTTTTATAGGCTACTGACATGATTTAGCTTTACATCTTATTTTAAATTGTTTCCAAATAATACATACATTTATGGTTATAGCATTTGCCAAGAAAATAAATTACATTCATAACAATGCAAGCTGTGGGTAGAGTCAATGTATCAAAAAAAAACAGGAAAAAGTATATCAACTGAAAATTCTGAGGAAAAAAAGAGCAGATTATCAAAATTAAATCTTGCAATTCTTCTCGGAATCATAAGACAAAAACTTGGAATTACGAGAAAAGTCAGAGTTGTGAGAAATACACTCGAAATTATCCTTTTTATGTGTTTATTCCCGTTTACTTCCATAGACGGCTGCTGCTGACCTGCCACTTTCTGCTGCGATTGTGCTTTCTGAACACTAGGTGGAGTAATATTACATCTCTTGAATGACCCTCAGATAGTGCTGTCCTGTATAGTTTTTTTTAATTTTTATTTTACACCAATTAAGTCAAGTTAAAGCCACAATATATAAGATTTTTTGATTCAGTATAACAACAACAACAATGTTAAATGTGACTTGTGTACTCAAATTATCCCAAAATGTTACCAATAATGTTTAAATCCAGATAAATAAGCAATTTTAACCAGGACACGGACCGTAGACCATAAGAAAAAAATTGGCGTCACCTATCAATGACGTCATACTCATATTACCCTCGATTTCCGGTTTTATTTTGTAGAAACGATGGAAACACCAAAGACGCTTTAATATATGATGTGTTTTATTAGACAGCTGAACAACTGTTTGGATACATTCATCTACAGAAAACGAATCATTGTTATACAGCTCAACACAGTTAGTTTTAAATCTTGTTTTCTTGATTTACCATGAGTACCATGTTTTACCATGCCTATGTCAACAAGCTTCTTGCAGAGTGAACGCACAGAGTAGCATTATAACATAACTTTCAACACACTCAAATGTGTGTAATAATATAGCACTGCGTCCCCCACATACACAAGAGTGGAAGAAACGGAATCATAGCCTAATAAAAGCTCTGTGAAATTAAGGCATTAATAAGTCATTTATTTATATAGCATTTGATACAATACAAAAATTGTTTCAATGCATCTTTTCAGTGACAAAAGGAAAATTATGCTTTTCGGATATTGTTCATCTGAAGTCAGTTCTGTTCAGTTCCGGTCCAAACAATTTTAGATTGTTTTTTTTGTGTGTGTTTTTTTTGTTGCATTTTTCACAATGAACATTGTTAATAGAGCTTTACACAAAGCAGTATTATAGCTGTCAGTAAGGAAGCCAGAGGTGAAAATGGCAGTGAAAATAACTATTCTGGAATTTACTTACATAAAGGATAGATGAACACTTAAAGGTGCACTATGTAGTATTTCTGCAGTAACATATCCAAAAACCACTAGGCCAGTGTTATATATTTTGTTCAGTTGAGTACTTACAATATCCCAAATGTTTCCAACTATTAGTAAATTGTGAGAAATTTGTCATTTTAACCAATGAACCGGGACGTCTAAGAGAGTCGCCTGTCAATTCCGTCATATTGTTTATGGTTTTATTCTGCAAAACCGCTTTACTCTTAGCATTGTGAACAAGTGTCACAGCAGCCGCTGAGCGAACACACAGAGTAACGTCATAACATCATTTTAAACACACTCAAATATATCTAAAATGATAAACAGAATCGGTTACCTTGTATTTATGACCAGAAAAGCGAAAATAGCAACTGTGATCAGCGACTGTGTCCCGTCATAATAAAAGTCCCGTTGCTTGCGAGGCGTGTGTTGCTCATCTCATTAACAATCGCTCCAGCAGCTGTGCTCAGCTCCTTAACACTTGGTCCTTCTCTGCTTCAAACTACAGTTACGTTAATAATCGCATCCATGAACATGATCTCTGCCCGAGTCCTATTTTCCACCGGCTGTGAGGTGAAGACCACATGTCCCAAGATACTGTGCTCAAACTTTGCGTCATCAAACTACGCCTTTATTTTGAATAGGCACCCTCTAGCGGACGGAAAAGTTGCATAGTGCACCTTTAATAAATAAATACCCCCCACCCCATTATAACTATATGCAGATTCCATATACCGCCCCCGTGTGGTCCCCAGAGGCTCTGCGGATCCCAGTTTAAAAACCACAAAGATCCAAATGAGTAAAATACTAATAATATTGACCTATAGTGAAGTTTCGATGTAGGGTGGAGGCCGTTGTTATTTTGTAGTCACATATTCTTCATTGCTCTGGAAGCTGACCTGAACGGTGCCTTTAGACGAGATTTGTTTCTCTTTCCGTTTTGGACATGTGAGAGTCAAAAACCACAAGAAAATAAAGACACCTAGAAGATGGAAAGAATATGCTGCATGTTAGACTTTTTGTATTACAAAATAAAACATCTTTCATTAAGAGCCCTTCTTCATTTAGGACCAAAGACACAAATCAAACACATACACAACTGGCACTTCATGCAGAAAGGGTACAAAGATAGGCCTGTACATTGTTCAACAAATGCTCAGTAAAAGAAGATGCTTAATCTTCAGGCAATGTTGTTTGTCTTCCTCACAAGGTCAAAACAATTAATGATGTGCTGTTTTATTTTCCATTTAAAGGGATAGTTTACCCCAAAAATAAAAATTACCCCATGATTTACTCACCTTCAAGTCATCCTAGGTGTATGATTTTCCAGAGTTATATTAAAAAAATGTACTGGCACTTCCAAGCTTTATGATGGCAGTGAATTGTTGGTTAATTTTCTGAAGTTTATATAAGTGCATCTGTCCATCATATAACTGCTCCACACGGCTCCGGGGGTTTAATAAAGATTACTCGTTTGCCCTAAATCGATGCATGTGGCAATCCGATGGAAGTTATTTATTTTAGTCTATAAAGTTTTAAATATGGATATTTCTCACACAAATGCATGGCTTCCCTTCAGAAGGCCTTTAACCCCCGGAGCCGTGTGGAGCAGTTATATGATGGACAGATGCACTTTTATGGACTTCAAAAACGAGACAACAATTAACTGCCATTATAAAGCTTGGAAGATCCAGGACATTTTTTAATATAACTCTGGTTGTATTCGTCTGAAACAACAATAGGATGACTTGAGGTTGAGTAAATCATGGGGATATTTTCATTTTTGGGTGAACTGACCCTTTAACTTGTGTCAAGATCCACCAGCTGGAGTACCCATGATCGCCACCAGAGGGCACTCCTTTGCTTTCCCATCATAAACTATATTTCACATAATCCATTGGCATGACTCTTTACGGTTCGGACGAGTATACTGTTAAACTCAGCTTATATAAGCCCCGTATCTTCGCTCACTCTTTGCGAAGTCTTGTGAGTGGTACTTTACATTTCTGCCTGGTTTTCCTGGACTTTCCTGTGTGTTTTGGACGTTGTTGCTATTTAGATGGATGTAACAGTTACAGTGTAATTATATATTTAAGTACTGAGTAATATTTAGTAACTACATGTACCCTACCCTAACTGTAAGTACATGTACTTCATTAATATTACACAGTACTTATTTGAGCAAGTACAATGCAACAGTCACCCTAAAATAAAGTGTAAGTAATTAAATTAAATGTAAGAGATTGTACTTTTTCAAGGGAAAAGTAGTTAAATTACATTAACGCATTGCACCCAACACTGCTTAACTCATGCTTTTTAAAAAGACATGTTCCATATTCTTACCTTGTACCGTTTAATAACAGTTTTAAAGACAGTCTATGTTTTTCAAACTTAGTTTTTTTGGATTGCTTAAGCACAATTTTCAAAACAGGGCCCGTGTTTTCAAAACACTACACACAATTAGTACAACCACACACTCAATCAGCAAAACACACAATTAGCACAGCCACACACTCAATCAGCAAAACACTACACACAATTAGCACAGCCACACACTCAATCAGCAAAACACTACACACAATTAGCACAACCACACACTCAATCAGCAAAACACTACACACAATTAGCACAACCACACACTCAATCAGCAAAACACTACACACAATTAGCACAGCCACACACTCAATCAGCAAAACACTACACACAATTAGCACAGCCACACACTCAATCAGCAAAACACTACACACAATTAGCACAACCACACACTCAATCAGCAAAACACTACACACAATTAGCACAACCACACACTCAATCAGCAAAACACTACACACAATTAGCACAACCACACACTCAATCAGCAAAACACTACACACAATTAGCACAACCACACACCCAATCAGCAAAACACTACACACAATTAGCACAACCACACACTCAATCAGCAAAACACTACACACAATTAGCACAGCCACACACTCAATCAGCAAAACACTACACACAATTAGCACAACCACACACCCAATCAGCAAAACACTACACACAATTAGCACAGCCACACACTCAATCAGCAAAACACTACACACAATTAGCACAGCCACACACCCAATCAGCAAAACACTACAGAGGCTTTGCATAATTAAACTCTTGTAAAAACTATACACTTCTGTTTAAAAACCACACTTTGTTACCGTATTAAACACACACGTTTCACATTACTAGACTCTGTTTGCACGAGTTACACTCTGCTGTGATAAACCTAAAACACTTTTATCACTTCTACTTTCCTATGATTAGAGTAAACTATCATCAAAAAAGTACAAATATAATGTAAATCCACCAAACACTACACAAGACCAATGTTGCAACTTATTTATTTCTCAACACGCCCAAAATGTTGACATGGACATTGATAATACTGTAACAAAATGTCACTTTATGTATTGTACTGCAAGTTTAATGTTACTGTAAAAAAAACAAAAAAACACGCCTAGCTGGATCTGGCCAGAGATTTCCATCAACATCCCAGGCGATGTTGTCATTAGCATTGTGCTTGAAGACCGATGTATAGTGCTTATACACCTGATCGGTGTGTCTACACTTAAGCAGACAAGTGTTTGCACAGCCGATGACTGTGTTGAACCAATTGTTTAAACGGTGCGGTAATTTGACAATCAGTGCTTTGGTATTGCAAGGAAGCGACTTCATGAGAGATTTTTGTGTGCAATGTATGTTAAGTGTGTTTAGTGTTTTGCAAATCACTGTGTGTAGAGTTTTGCAACAAGTGTGAGGTTGACAATGTGCTTATACTTGTGCAAATATGGGCTGATGTTTTGCTTCTTGAGTGTAAGGTTTTGCTAATAGTGTACTATTAATTTTAGTGTGTAAGCAATCCAAAAAAACTGTAATTTATTTCCTCTTAAACCATATTGGGAACCCTGTTATAAAAGGCTAAAATTAACAACTGATTTGTATACAATTGCACATAAGACTGGTTTTATAATAAAACATTTTTAATAAAGTAAAATATAATTAATATGCAATATAGTGTTTTTTTGTGCAAATGCTCCTCTCTAGAGTAAATTTATCTGATGAACTTTATGGTTTATCTGAGATAAATGCAATGTTACATGACATTGTTTTCTCTTTCTGCGGTTCAAACACTGATTGAATGATAACCTGAGACTTGATTCATTTCAGGAAGGTGCATGGTCTCGTCTGTCAGTGTGCGGTCAGTGTTCTCTTTGGTTTGCATTAGTTTTCACTGCGCCTGAAAATGATCGTATCAGTTGTGTTAGTCTCACGCTGAATGCAGAGTCGGCAGTGACGTGTCCTCAAGTTGAAGGCTAAAATAAATGCTTTTTTCCAATAAGATGAAATTATGAAATTATATTTTGGGATGGCAAATCAGATGTCAGGGTTGTCAAGTGCCAGAGTGAACGTGATTTCACCAAGACCACAATGTTCCTGGATCAAACAATCGGTATGTCAAGGTCAGGCTATTTTCCCACAGATTTTAGAGTAAAGGTATGGGTAGGGTTAGCTTTGGAAAAATCACAGTGACCCCAATGCTACCACGACACCCCTCTGGCACCGTCACTGCACAAGCAGCACTAATACATGTGACATTTTCCCTTTCAGCACAATATCTAAAAAATGACTTTGGATTTATTAAGGGAACATCTTGGGCATTTCAAAATGATATAAGATTTTGAGACATTATATGATATAAGATTTTGATAATTTTTTGATTAATGATATAAGATTTTGAGACATATTTTAGCCTTCAACTTGAGAACATGTCACTGCCGACTCTGCATTCAGCGTGAGACTAACACATCTGATACGATCATTTTCAGACGCAGTGAAAACTAGTGCAAAGGTCACTCAACGGTTACATTTTTGATCAAGACAATTGTGGTGAAAGAAATACATAAATGAAGAAGAATGCCAAAATATTAAATGTCATGGATGTATATTTACTGAGTAATCCACTGTTTTGTAGAGGAGGGTCAAAATTACAAGTGTCAGAGAAGATTTGGAAATTACAGGTGGTAAAAAATGACTTTAGAAAGATGGCAGCTTTATTATTTTATTTATCACACAGAGGTATAGGTCTGAAATCTGTTGACTTTAGCAATCCTTGCTGCATTAACGGTGACAATTGGGGGAAAAGCTCTTGTGGTGTTTTTTTGCCCTAAGTTTGCATGTCTGAAACTTAAATAGTATTGAAAATATCTTAATATCCTTTTACATTTAGTTTTTTAATAAAACATTTTTTAGACAGAATACATTTTAAAGGCTCTATATGGTTCAGAGAAATGGAAAACCAAAAACCAAATGTGGGTCACTTTACATACAGCTGATGTTTTTTTTTGTTTTTTTTTAGAGGAATATCTGAACATCACATAATGTTGAAACTAGAAATGTATCTAGTTTTTTTTTTCTTTTCTATAAACATAATTGCCTATCTGTCTGAGGGCCATGAACACTCTTTTCCCAAAGTCTGCGTGCCTGTAAGCATTAAAGGTCCCGTTCTTCGCGATTCCATCTTTCAAACTTTAGTTAGTGTGTAATGTTGCTGTTAGAGCATAAATAATATCTGTAAAATGATAAAGCTCAAAGTTCAATGCCAAGCGAGATATTTTATTTAACAGAAGTTCCCTTTCAAAGCCTACAGCGAGCGGCCGGTTTGGACTACAGCCCTGCACTTCCTTCAGGAATGACGTCACTAGAACCGTTTGTTAGACTAACCCTCTGCCCACAAGAACACGCAAAATAGGGGGCGTGGTCTTGGCGGGACCTTTCCAGGCAAAGTGCGCTAAGCTGCTGTCCAATCACAACACGGGAAGCGCTGGCCCAATCAGAACTCATTACGTGTTTCTGAAGGAGGGACTTCATAGAACAAGGAAATCATCAGGCCGTTTTTAGGACAGAGGAAACAGCGCTGTACAGATAAGTCAATTGTGTGAAAAATACTGTGTTTTTTTACACGCGAAACATGAACTCATGTTATATTGCACACTGTAAACATAATCAAAGCTTCGAAAACACACGAAGAACGGGATCTTTAAATAATTCCTCATAGCCTTCTTGAACCTAATTCTTAATAAACTTTTATTTTGGTATCTTTATTTTCAAGGCCCAACATGGTTCAGTCCCAGAAAGATTTGAGATCTCAATGTGCTTACATGTAGTTACGATACTGTGTGTTTGAACTCTTGCTGGCTTCAGAAGCTGTTAAAATGAGCAATAGCCCTTCCTCCAAATATCTCTGAAATGGATTCAAAGATTCTTATAAATACACATTTGAGAGCAAGTTAATGTGCCTCAACTTGATCATTTCAGTGGATTTTTTGCACTCAGAGGTTATGATGGAGAGAAACAAGATACATTTCTATTTTCAACATTATTTGTTATTCAGATATTCCTTTTTAAAAGAAAACAAAACCATCAGCTGTATGCAAAGTGACCCACATTTGGTTTTCAACCACTGAAAATGTGTACAATTTACTAATTTACTCACATTGCCACATTAACATCTCCATATAAACATATAGGGCCTTTAAAGTGAAGATATCAAATGAAATGTTTATTAAAAACCAACATCTAAAAGAATATTAAGATATCTTTAATAGCCTACTATTTTTTTTTTTGGGGGGGGGGGGGGGGGGGGGGTGAAATGCTGTTTCATGCATACTGAGCTTTTTACACTGTTAAAGACTTGGATTCCCATCCTAAACATAGACAAAGTTTCAAAAACTAATGTTGGACGTTTGATGGAGTATTTCTGTGTCAAAAATACTCCTTCCGGTTTCTCACAAGTTTCGGAGAGTTTTTTTCGAGTATGGCTCGGCTTGACGTTAATAGACCGGAAGGTCCTTGTATGGGCCGTACGGGCTCTTCTCCCGGTAAGCTGCGTGCGTGACTAGAGCGAGAGAGAAAATGCACGCCGTAAACAGTCTCTCAGCTGCAGATCCAGTCGTCCGTGAACACTTATGTCGGTTATAGTCCACGCCGCGCTCCACTTTATTCCTCCACTTTGACATTAAGCGACTTCAACGCCTCAGCACAGCATTCCGGGAAGGCAGCGCTGCATTTGAACCGATTTGAACGCAGAAATGACGGGAAGCTTCACAACATCGCTTCAGTCGCATCGCAAAGTGGATCTCCACACTCCAAGAAGTGTGTTTTTGACGGAGCGGTCCCAGCGATAAAGGTTCGGTCCTGCTTTGGAAGCAGCCGGTGAGTAAAACTGCTTCAGATGTCTGTGCTGTTGCTTATCGTCACGTGAGTAAACATCAGTAAACGACACGATCGCGTGCTTCCTCATTCAAATGCGCTAACGTTACTCCATTGCTGTTCTATGTATAACGTTACACTAGTCTGACGTGCAAAACCGTTTTGCTTGCTACTGCTAAGGTTTAGTCGCATACAATAGTCCATAAACCGAATCATGTCCTCATAAACTGCGAGTAAACACACACAAATGTTGACAGGCCACTAAATACAGTCCATACCACAGAGACGGACGTCCTGCTGTTGCTGTTTCTATTTCAGCCTGATTCTGGATCATATCTATTAGCTGAGATCGATAGCATGGGCTTCTCCACGCTTGAGGACGTCACCGCTTTGCGTGCTCGTCATTCTTTAGCTCCGCCCACACGATACGCCTCCAGGCTCTCGTTTTTTTCCGGAAAGACTTGGTACAGCCCATATTTCTTTTATAAATATAATAAAACTAAAGACTTTTCGGAGATATGAAGGATGCAATACTACTCTATAGGTACTCAAGATTGACATGAGATTGACTGAAACTGAGTGTTTCACCCCCCCTTTAAGTTTCAGGCATGCAAACTTGGGGTAAAAAAACACAAGAAGTGCTTTTCCCTCATTTTTGAACTCATTTTTGAATGTCACCGTTGGCATATAATGCAAAAAAAGATTACTAAAGTCAACAGATTTCACTGACAGACCTACCAATCTCTGTGTAAAAATAAAACAATGATGCTGCCATCTTTCTAAAGTCTTTTTCCCCCCCATGCAATTTTGCTTCTCAGGTGAAAGTTGTATTTTAACCCCCCTTTACAAAACAGTGCATTACTCAGTAAATACACTCTAAAAAAATGCTAGACTAAAAACAACCCAAGTTGGGTTGAAAATGGACTAACCCAGCAATTGGGTTGTTTTAACTCAACAAATGGGTTGTTTTAAGCAACATTTAACCCATCCGCTGGATTAAATCAACCCACTTGGGGGGTTTAAACAACTCAACTGTTGGGTTATAACAACCCAATTGCTGGGTTAGTCCATTTTCAACCCAACTTGGGTTGTTTTTAACCAAGTATTTTTTAGAGTGAATTCATTCATTACAGTTAATATTTTGTCTTTCATCACTTTCGACCTTTAAAGGTTGTATGCTTTTCATGCTATAATGTTACATCTAATAGTTTACACTCAAAAGGAAAAAAAGAAAAAAAAAAGAAAAAAAAAAAAAACGTGTACCTTGTTCATGAAAGTGCCAGTTGGGCCTGTGTATGATTGCATTCATTAACACACACTTTAGTTTGAATGAACACAGCAACAAGTTCTTACCCTGAAAACAGTTGAGAATGCTGAAAATATAGAGCGAAGGGAGACTCAGTGGGCTACCATGGGTGAAGAAGGCCAGACCCCAGGGCACTCCGAGGACACAGCAGAGCCCAAATAGAGACACCCAGTCTTTCCATGCCCTCCTCTGATGCTCTTTAATCAGAAGAGTCTGTGATCTTAGCTTACGCATCTTTACCAGCACCACCGCCAGCATAGCTATGTTAAAGAGCATTACCAGCCCGAGATAACCGTTTACTGTAATGTAGCTCACCGTCTGTGTGGTCACCCAGCATCTAAAAGATAAGAACCTGTTACAGGCCTGACAGATGACAGGGAAGTAGAAATGCAGTCATTTTAATTTAAATTTTAAACTTACAGGGTGGCTGTTGAATTTTCTTTATCCGTGTAAAGGGAATATTTGTCATAGGCTTTAGTCAAACCGCATATCATCACTGTAAATGTGGGAACACCTATAGGAAAAGATTAATACAGTAAATATATCTAATACACATTTAAATGTCAGTTCACCTAGACTAAACCCAGCCCGGTCTGCCGGCGATTTGATTTTGCCCTGCAGCTCAGTCTGGAAACCTGTCCATACTTTTTTTCCTGCTTCTGTTAAATTTGCAGGGACCAATCACAAACCGGCTTATCCACCTGGATTGGTGGAAGGACTATCCGATTGCATACTGAGTCATTTGAACTGTGCTCGTTGATCACGCCTCTTGTGCAGTAAAAACACAGATCAGACTCCCCAGACCAATGATCAATGTTAAATTGAGCTTGGTCTGGTGATAGCCAGATGACAGTTCACTCTAGGGTTGCCACCTTCAATACAAAAAAATAAGGGACGCCTGCCGCAGCGGTGGCCACACCCCTTGGGGTCACGATGACCACAGTCCCGATGGTGTGCCAGGGCAGTGGTCGTATATCATAACTTAAAACATGTTTTCATAATTTGTATATATATTAAGATTGATACCAATGGACATTATAATAGGATATCTGCTATTGAAATCAGTGTGAACAGATGCACTCATTATAATACACAGCTATGACAATGAAGAACAAACTCAGCTGCTGTAACCTAGAGGGGAGTAGGATAAGAAATTGCTAATTAACTCGAGTAATTTTATAGTGTTGTTAACAAAGATTTTGACTAAAATATTTGTCATTGTTTGCAGTAACACCATCCAAACAGTGAAACCACAACTAAATAACTGTAAATGATATAATATCTACAATCATTTCTTATTTTAATAAAACACTTAACAACATTTATATTTTTGGTAAGTTAAGTAAATATATTTGTATTATTCCGTTTTTATATAGTCTATTGTTAATTCTATAGTATTGGATGATGCAATTATTTAAATTTGTTAAGCATAACAAATAGTTGTTTATTTTATTCGTAAAAGGTCCTATTTTGATCAAATATATATATATATACATATATATATATATATATATATATATATATATATACATACATATATATATATATATATATATATATATATATATATATATATATATATATATATATATATATATATATATATCTTATCTCTTATTAAAGTAATGCTTGTGCCTGACTGTAAAACTTAACCTTAATAAACAAATCATACCATAACATCATTAATGTAGCCTACATTATTAACATTATTTCTTAATAGGCAGCATATGAAATCTAATGTTATCAATCAAAAAATTATTTTCATATAGGGTATTTGGACCTGCCTCCGCCATCGTTTCAAATGGATTCTGCCCTCCTCATGATTAAAATGGCCAGTGAACCTGAAACAAACCAATCAAACAAACCAACGACGGCAGCGACCCAATTAGGGGCAGAATAGGACGTGTCTTCACACAATGCGGGTGGACCTATGTAAAATACGGGACAAATCGCGTCCCGTATTGCTTTGATACGGGACGCGTCATTTTTCCTGAAAATACGGGACGATTCCGTATTTCACGGGACGGGTGGCAACCCTAGTTCACTCAAACAAAACGCAAATTCTGTCATCACATACTCATCCTCATGTCACTCTGTTAAACTAAAACCATTGTTCATCAGAGTGTTCTGGATGTTCTTGTTCATACATTGAAAGCACCTGAATTTGATTCCAAAATTTGAATACATTTGAATTGAGGAAATACACGACATGGAATTATAATTTAAATTTAAATGAAAAACAGTGGGTTTAAAATAAATGCAATGTTTTTTAATTCAAAAAGTTTTCCAGGACTAACTTTCAAGTATTTGAAAGTGTTTTGCGGAAGAACACTTAATGCATTAGCTGTGTTTCTGTAAATTACAATTCAATAAATTCCTCTTCCAAAATGTATAAGACTATATACACTACATCATTTGATGAACAGACAGAAATCTAAAAATGTATTAATTTTTTTAATATTTCAGATGGTTGGTGATTGCTCTAATAATAGCTTGCCTCTTGCAGTATTATAAAATTCAGAGTTGAACTGCACAATGGCTGCTAAAAAGGACAGCAAAGTCAGCAAAGCTTGCAGTTCCATCTCCATGTTATTGTTTAGATGTCATCGAGGCTGGTCTGTTATTGCTGTCGTAAATCATATGATAGGGGCTTGAATCTGGGAAGGATACGCAATTATCAAGAAGGGCCAATCACAGGGAGTGAATGTAGGTAGCTCTGCCATCTTTTTCAAAGTCTCCATTTTAGTCTGTCTGAACTCGAAAAACAAAAAAACCTGGTGTTTTTAAACTAATACAGGATCTGCAGCGTTTACAAAAGTCTCAGTTTTCAAGGTCAAAACAAGGTGTAACCATAGCAAAAGATTTTAAAACGAAAAACACTAAAAAGTTTTTGTGTGTATTTGACAACAGTTTTTCTCAAATGAAATGGTGAAATCCTCTTAAAGTGACAGAGCTAGCCTGACAAGCCACATCAAGATGTTTGGTCTGGAAACTCAGCATAGACAGCTCAATCTGAGGGGCGGGATAAACGGCTGTCTTTCAAACTCCCTCTGCACGCGATAGGATAGCGCTACAACCAACCAGAGCAACGAAGGTGAAGCAGAGCTTGTTGATAGATAGAAACTAGAAACATTCATTGATAGAAACATTCACCGTATCCGGTCGGCAAAATTCCGAACACATCTTCCCTTTTTAAGAATGACTTCAGTGCCGTTCTTTGTTCTTTTCTCAGAGAAAAGCTTAACTCCAAGTCTTCCAGAGTCGCAGTCAAAGCTGATTCGAAAGACCGCCACTCGCCAGTTTCTGTGTTTACTAGAAGAACGCAAACACAACTCGGCCGTCGTCATTATGGCCCCGCCCACCGACTCTATACACGATGTGATTGGCCCGGCAAGAGTTAGGCAATTACAGCTCAGAAGGGTATTGAGAGTTGCTAGACGACACTCGTGGGCAGATTAAATTTGCTGCTGCTAGGATGCGTCTAGATTTCTAGGCTATCTCAGAGCAGCTCTGGAGATGAAGTTCATGTGTTCATGTCCTCATAAAGTGAGACGCTGAAAACACCACGAGTGTCACACACTTCAATATGTGTAGTTAACACAATTGCACTGCTCTTTGACAGAGAAAGATGAAGACCAAGCAGACAAATTCAAATTATATTCAAAGATACTAGTAAGGGGCCAAGCACTGAACGTTCTATGGCTCTTGAGTCTATGCCAGCCCAATGAACCGGTTGCGGGAAAATTATGAAATTTGACACACAAAACAGTCTAAACATTACCACAGCACATTTGGAATCTCTAACTCAATCCCTCTTGCACCACCAACTGTCTAAATGTGCCTTACATTTATGCTAATAACTTTTGAACAGTCGGCTAGAAACTAATTTATTAATAAAAACAGTTTTTCCTCTGATTCCTTGGTTCAAACAATTTGTTCAAACGAAGTGTTCACCAAACTGGTCTCTTTAGATTTGGTGCAGCATGCCGAGTCGAATAATACCCAGTTTTTACATACCAGTCATTTTGAGCATGGACCAATTTTTATTTTGTCGTAAAATATTATATTTTACGAGAACACTGGCGTATTGTTATGTGACTAGATACGTGTCTTCAGTACCATGCCCTAAAGGCACTCAAAGTTTCGGGGGAATGCCACTTTGTGGTCAAAAGTTATAATGAAATTTCCAAAAATGCTAATAAATTTTGATGAAGTAGCTTATTGTAAGGAAACTGTTCTTAATAGATTCATTGGGTCATGTCAAGAACATAGATATCAATTTGCATGTAGGCCAAACTTCATGTCCACCTTTTTGATTTTCTTTAAAAATATAGACTTTTCTAACTCCTCTGCTTGCCTGATTTCATAATCTTTAGACCATGCTGGCAAAAAGTTATGGATTTCATATTGATAGACAAAACAGTTTTTGTATACCGCATCAGAAAATTTGATGGCATGATGCAAAAACGACACTGAGGCTGTGCTTTAGCATACTAACACCAAAATGTGCACGCCATTGTCACCTAGTTGGGCGGCAGTAGTTCAGTGGTTCATGTTGGTTGTCTACAAACTGGAAGGTTGTTGGTTCAATCCCCAGTTCCACCTGACCAAGTGTCGAGGTGTCCATGAGCAAGAGACAGCTGCTCCCGATGAGCTGGATGGAGCCTTACATGGCAGACACCGCTGTCGGTGTATGAATGAGTGAATGAATGGGTGAATGTGAGGCAATATGTAAAGCGCTTTGGATGGCCATAGGGTCTGTTGAAAGCACTATATAAATGCAGTCCATTTACCATTTACCTCACTTTGACCACATTACTAGTGACTATATACATGATCTTTTAGCCATTTTGCCTAATATTATCTTTAATTGTTCATTGTTGCAGTTGGTTACAGCCATGCTTGCATAACTTATCGTGCCTTCTTTGAGCTTGGACCCTTAATTGATGCTTGCAGCTATATTTCAGATTGCAATATGAGTGTACAGCCAAATTCGGTGAAATTCTGTGTTATAGTAAATTCCATGTTTATGACAGGATTATGTGATATCGAAATCGAAGGAGCCATGAGAAATAAATAATGGGAATAATGTTTATTGACTTCAGAATGTGAATTTGAACTCACCCCATCCCACAAGACTTAGTTTAAGCAGGTATTTCTTGATGTAGATGTTGAAGACCTGCACCAGCAGCAGGTACAGGTTGAAGCCTTCAATGGCCGTCCAAGTGAAGGTGGCTAAAAGGCACCAGTGTAGGAGAAGTCCCAGAGCCTTACACACTGAGTCATTGTCTCTCTGTCCAGAAAACCACACGCTGCACAAGAACGAGATGTGCAGCAAGCATAAAGAACCTGAGAGCTGTACATGGATGAAGAATGAATGCTCGCATTGCTTCTTCCTGTTGGGTAGATGGTGAGAGATATTAGATATGTACCACAGAACATCTCATTCTGAAACTATCAAGTCTAAAGTATCGATTTAATAATAAACTTACCGTTGACACAGAAACATGACAATCATAAGCGCTGTAAATGCTATTGAAAGGCCAGAGCCAACATATGAAATGTAGTTGAGATGGACAATATGGGACTCTTCAGGAATTTGAGGACTCTTTTAGAAACATTGAGGGCAAAAAAGTGCATTTGAAATGAGTCATGAACAGCCAAGTTTAATCTGAAAGCCAAAAAGGTGACTGAAGGCCATCATATGGCAAATGCACTTACAATGAGCACTGCAAAAAAGCTCAGATGATTACAACTGCATACAAAGTCTCCATCGTCAATGGTAGTCTCACAGCCATCTGTACTCCAGTTACCTGACACACACACACACACACACACACACACACACACACACACACACACACACACACACACACACACACACACACACACACACACACACACACACACGTACAGAAAGTCAATACAAAAACATATTCAAATGAGAACTGTCTGTAAAGGATGAAAATAGGTTTGAACTCTCACGATGAGAATTACAAAATAGGTCATTCTCAGGAAACAGATGCAGATGCAGATGCTACAGATACAGATCTTCACATTATCTTACTTTTCAACCTCAGGGCAACACAATAGAAACCCCCCTTTTTAGGGCTGCCACCTTATAGTAACTAAACGTTAGTTTATGTGAAGAGGTTTGATTGACCAAATTTGAATTGGTCATTTGGTCGCAGATAAAAAAGTCCATGTGGTAATGATGTCCAAATGTCCAAATTATGTCCTATCATTTATCGACCTTAGACATGACTTATCACTTTAAAGAAATAAGTAGTAGTCTAAAGTTAGCGACTTTACTTGGATGTTTGCTCTGACGTTAACCTAGATAAATGTGCGCTATTATTAGGCACATATCTATTATAAAGGCTCATTACCCCATGGATGATAAAGATATAGTTCTAAAAATCGTTTACACCAAGGAACAGCAGATTTCACACCACAGCTATGACGATAACGACAGAGAAACGATAAGGTGGGAATCACTTTCAGATTCAGCTGATGAACGATAAAATTAGTGACAGCCAATCAGAATCAATCCAGATTATCATCCGCTGGACGCTAATATAGTTATCTTTATAGTTTTCTTGGTGTAACGGGCCTTAAGTGTGAATGTAAATTAGTAAATTGGACATTTTTACTTAACCTGCATTTCTCTCTGTCCACCTTATTGTTAATATAAGAGCATGTGTTAGAAAGCATGAGCAATTTTGAACAGTAAAAATAAGGGACACGGATAACGGAAACTCAAAATATCTGTACAGTACCACACAGTATTATAGGTTATGTATAATTTCTGTATACATAGGTATATGCATAATAGGTTCTCATATATAAACCTTTTTTATAAAGCTTTTGTAGCGTTATGAAATTACTTTCAAAAGTTCTATTAATCAAAGAATCCAACATGGTTTTCAACATGGATTTCTCATCTCAGTATCACCGTGAATATCATAATCATTTGTTTGCAATATAATCTACAAATGCATAGACAAGCAAATATCCCTGCCATGTTTAAAGCCATTTTACTGTGGGTTGGTTCAACGTCACATGACCTGCAGTGCGCTTGCGGCATTCTGAAAGGTTGAGATTTTTTCATCTCGCTGTGGATCGCGATGGCATTGCTGTCCATTTGAGCAAGCTTAACTTGCGTCTACATTTAAAGGTCCCATTCTTCACGTGTTTTCGAAGCTTTGATTATGTTTACAGTGTGCAATATAACATGAGTTCATGTTTCGCGTGTAAAAAAACACAGTATTTTTCACACAATTGACTTATCTGTACAGCGCTGTTTCCTCTGTCCTAAAAACGGCCTGATGATTTCCTTGTTCTATGAAGTCCCCCCTTCAGAAATACGTAACGAGTTCTGATTAGGCCAGCGCTTCCCGCGCTGTGATTGGACAGCAGCTTAGCGCACGTTGCACGGAAAGGTCCCGCCTCTTAGGGTAGATACGCACGCTCAATGTTATTGCAAAAATGTCTATATTGCCTTATCAATTTGAGCCGGAATCAGACCCAGAGAATATCGAAGAGGATCGATTACAACCTGCTCAGGAAAGACTTTTGCTGGATGTTTCAGAATGGTAAGCTGTCTATTCAGTAGTTTAAACTGATCATTACAAACACCAACAATCGATGGTGTCTGAATGAACTACTACACTTTTATATGCTACATTTTTCGGATTAGTTTCAATTACCATCTAACGTTAGTTAACAAAGCTAAACAGCGTTGCACTTTGTGTCATGAGTTGCATAAACTGTTAAACGGACCGACTTAAATAATAAAATACACTTACCGGTTGTGGTCCATAAACAACGCCTTCTCCAGACAAAGAGGGAACTGCGTCATCTTTTAAGAATAATCTTTCTGCGAATCCGGCATTAAACTGATTGAGATTGAGGAAGCAGTCCTCAGCAAAATGTGCTGCACATAGTTTTAAATTGTGATTATAATTTTCCGGAACCGAGTTAACCATAAACTGTAGCCATTGATCTCGTACATCGTCCGTGGGAAGGCCAAACAAAGGTGATTTGACTCCGGGATGAAAATAACAGCGCTTCAATGGCATGGCGACAAACACACTCTACAAAAACAATTCTCCTATTCTCGACCTGCAAGAGCAAAAGGACAACGCCCTCGAATTTGCGTGTTCTTGTGGGCGGAGGGTTCGTCAACAAACGGTTTTAGTTGCGTCATTAAAGCAGGAAGTGCAGCGGTGTAGTCCAAACCGGCCTTCGCTGTAGGCTTTGAAAGGGAACTTCTGTTAAATAAAATATCTCGCTTGGCATTGAACTTTGAGCTTTATAATTTTACAGGTATTATTTATGCTCTAACAGCAACATTACACACTAACTAAAGTTTGAAAGATGGAATCGCAAAGAATGGGACCTTTAAAATAACGAACTTGAGCGTGCAAAAGACACAACAAATGTGTCAATAATTCGATCAACGTAGCAGTCAATAAATGGGACATGGGAGGTCACGTACGGGACAAATCAGGTAGGCCCAATATACGTGACATCACGGCTAATATGGGACAGATTGCAACCCTAATGGAACGAATGAAAAGCGGTTTTAAAAGTTGAACTTGTTTTAACTTGAGCACCTTGTTTTTAGAATGCTGTATTGTGTGCAAAATGCTGCAAAAACAAGTTTAAATTGGAAAACAAGGAGAAAGTAGCACAGTAGAATGGAAAAGAGCATTGTATGAACTGCCCCTTTACTCTTTCTGCTTACTATTGTGTATAACATGGGAAGATGCTAGTACAATGGATGTTCCTCTGATGAAGTGTCCCACATGTTTTCCAGAGCCAAAAAATGGAGGTGAACTGATCCTGTGAAATTTCTTATGGGCAGAATTGGATCTGCTACATAAAACTGGTGCCGTGACCCGGATAGAAGTAAGGTTTAGGATGGCCAGCTATAGTAAAAGCTGTATGAGTAAGCCTCACTCCTCTGGCCTCAGGAGGCACTTTAGCAGTTTACGTAAGAGGCTGTGATCTTTCATGAGGTGTTTACACTAACCAGGACACTTTCAATGCGGAAACACCAGGTCAAATCCAGCTGGTCACAGGGCTAGAAAGAACTGTACAGGTTACACAAGGCTTCCGGCGGCATTGGCTTACAGTTATTTTACTTGTACAAAAACTGTCTGTTACACTGATTGATATTTCAAAATGGTATGTGTTATCATTATATTTTAATATATCCATATAATAAATAATATATCTTGATCATAAACTCACTGGTTTGTAGCGCATTTAAAAAAAAAAAGCTTTATACGTGTGCTAGAGTGTTTTGAAATGGTCATTATTATGGTTTAGTATATTTAAGTAATTAATATAATATCATAAAGGTGTGACAACTCAACAAATAACCATTTGACCATGAAAATAATTAATCAGGGGCAGACTAAAGTTCACTGCATGCATACGCAGGATTGGTAACCTCGTTACTAAAAAAACAAAAACCAACACTTAACCATACAGACTTTCCTGTTAAAAACTCTCAAAAGAATATTCTCTCACAGAACAATCTTTGTTTTGCATTTTTAATGCATCATGCAAAAAATATTTTTTTAATATATTTTTTCTTTTATTTGTAGTATTATAATGTGTGTGATTTAACACCAGGAAGCACAAACTGAATGATTATACCTGAATCCAAAGACTTTAAATGAATTCCAAATTCCCTCTGACATGAAGCAGGTTTTTCATGTCACCATCTTCCTTCAGAGATGCCACTCTGAAGGAGGGCAACTAAAACGCTAGAAGGACTGCCTCAAGGCCAATTTGCAACTATGCAACATGGACCCAAATGAGCTTGAAGTGATGGTTGCAGACAGGACATCCTGCCATACACTCATTTGAGGCCAGCTCCATCACTACTGCAGAAGACAAACGGAGACGCAGAAAGCTCAACATCTAGTTTGTGTGACACCTGTGACCGGCTATGTGCTTCAAGGATAGGCCTCTGTTCACATCGTAGGACACACAAATAGCAATAACTGCGACGAGATCTGTCGTGTCGAGCACTCAGACAACCAATGTAGCACTTTCAGAAACAACTATTGATCTTTTGGTACTAGATTGTGATTGCATTTTGTGGACTGGTGTAATAGTTCAACAATTAACCACTGACAGACCCATATATTTGTGATGGTTTGGGCCTGAAGTGGGAAAAAATTATTTCTTAAAATTAATGCACACACAAAATGCACTGCTTTTGAGATTGACCTGGATGCTGGAGGACAGTAGCCTGGCTCTGCCCTCCTACAAACTTCCACAAAATTTTCCTTTTCCTTCAGTACTATGTCTGGGACTGCGGTGTATTCTTAGGTATTCAATCTATGAACAGAGGGAGTGGCTGAGAACGATGACGTTGATGTCGAGCGCTAGTTTGTAGTTCAGTAATGGCGGCGGAGAAAGATGTGAACAAAACCATTAATTCCGTTATGGCATCGCAGCCGAATATCCAGAAGTTAAAGCCAGAGCAAGAACAGTCTTTGCTGGGGTTTGTTGGTGGTCATGATGTTGTGGCCCTCCTCCTCCCCAACAGGGTGAATTTGAAAAAAGTTAAAATTTTCCAGCTTGCTCTGATAGTGGTAAAGGAGTTGGCTGAAGCCATATTTGGACGGTAATTTATTTTTTATTTTTTTTGGGGGGGGGGGGGGGGGGGGGGGGTCGGAAGGTATTGTCATCATTTACAGGGCCTAGTCAGTTATTTTATTGCCGTCCGTCTCCCACCGCCCGGGGAAAAATCCCCGGCCGAGTTACCTACTGCTTTTGACAAACACCGAGGTCGTGTGGTGATGTATTAGCTGTCAGAATCCACATCTCTGAGTTTTCAAGAATATATCACTTCAAAATGCTCTGTTTATAATCATTTTTGACCACTGCAGGGCATCGTACAGGTGCGCTTTGCTGTTATTTGGATGCATTTCTAAACTTGTATTTCTTAAAAATGCTGGCAAGTATTAACAAGAGCAATATATTATATCAAAACTCTCCCATCCACCGTGGCGTGAATAAATCCCAATCCAAATGCATGAGTTGGTTTTATCACTGAGGTGGCCTGCACATTTATTTTGATGGATTTCCATGCGTGAAACAGGCGAAGGGCGCATGACATACGTCACGACCAAACGTTAGCGATTGGTAATGGCAGACCCAGAGTGGCTCAGGGCAGATCCAATAGTTTTAAACTTCAACAGAGAACCCGCCTTCGCGGAAATAAACGCTTGTCAATGGAGAGTGGCCAGACTCTATGTACAAAATAAACGTACAAGAGTCTGGTAAGACCAGGCCAGGAGGACACGGCATTTGTTTCACTTTATATAGAGAGGGTTTCATTTATTTAAAGAATTGATTTTTTGCTCTGAGGATGGTGTGAAAATCATACTGACCTCTGCCGTTTTCATCGAGATGCCAGTACACACAGATTCCCCTTTCATTCTGCAATAATGAAGTTCAACTTTTAAAGAAGTGGAAATTGGCAGTTTTTAAATAAAAGCCACATAGCCAATGTGTATTTTTACAGTTGCATTATGGGGTGGTGTGAAATCATCTCACCTCACTGCTATTGATGAATCTGAGCTGAATTGGCTGAGAAAGGTTGCGAACTTCTTTCACACCAAGCCAAACTCCCAACACTCTTTGCCCATACAATATTGGGTCTGACTCACTCGGGTCCTTTCTCTTCTGTGTCAATACCACATACCACAAATGAGCCAAAAAAAAACAAAAAAAAACCTAGGGTTATGAAATGCTGATGGCTTCACACAGAAGATCAATTCAAATCAACAGCACTTTTAAGGACAGACATACTCCTGTGTACCTCTGTGTCTGAACTGCTGCTGACTCTGAAGATGGTCTCATTGAGAAGGGACACATTCAGATCCACTTCTGTATCATTTTCATTTCTGCTCCTTCGCAATGCTTCAGAGGAGATATTGATTATATAGCCATAGTTTGTATCCAGTGTTGTCTGCAAAAACAAAGGTGAAGGCACAATCCAGTGCATAACCTTTGTGATCTTCCTGTATTATGTAAAACCTATAAGGCCATGTGTCTGAGACGTGTTGTTTTATGACTATACAGTTTGTTTTTACATGTTGATCAATCAGATCATTGTCTAATTTGCCATAATATGCATAAATATTTTTAGAGCACCAAATACATACATGTATATGATGTTGCATGTCTGTGGATTGTGTAATGTCTGTTAAATCATGTTTAATTAGTACTGATATTTATTCTTACCTCTGAGGGGGACATTTTCCTAAAGAAATAGTCTGACCTATCCATTAGTCGCCCTTTTGGTCGGGTGCAGTTTCTCATTTGCTCTTCTATGCACCTGTCAAAAAAAAAAAAAAAAAACATACTTTATGCCTTAAAGGGGTACTTCAGCGCTGGGAAGATGAATCTGTATTTAAACTGGGTCATCAATGCAGTAGAAATGTGAAATTATTTTTGAATTTGGTGTCTTCTAGACTGAGAAAAGACAGAAAATGTATTTTTGTCCCATGGGGATGAAAGACTACAATTCCCAGAATGCTTCGCTGCCCTGTGAGGCCATTCCCAACACCACCAACTTCATTACTGTGACTGAGTTAGAAGACACTACAATTAAAAACTGAACGTGTCTGTTCAATATAATGAGTGAGTCACCGCGCGAGTATCACAGCACTGAGCACTAACTGCACGAGTGATGAGAGCTGAGGTAATCGCGACTACACTCGCGGCATACATTCACACAGGAGTTCAGTCTGGCACGCGTTTCAGTTCATGCCTTTGCAAGCTTAACTTTCATAGAAATTAATTTGAGATGTTAAAAGACTTACATTGCTCACCATAGCTCCGTTTAAATGATCCTGTCTGCAACCTGAGCTCTCCCTGCCAGCTGAGTGTAATCTCCCATCCCCCATACGCAGATTCAAAACATGCGGAAATAGCTCCCTCTGCTGGCTGTAGTCTTTAGCCTCTGGGCAAACATTCCTCCTATGATGCAAAAATCGTCATTTTGCATCATAGGAGGAATTTTTCCAGAAATAAAATGCATAAATCTCTCGTCTCAGGGAGATATGAGGGGGGAAAGCACAATAATTTGAATATTCTCCAGGGTTTCTACTGATACAAAGCCATATGCTAATCGCTGAAGTAACCCTTTAAATCATTATAACATGTTACCTGACAGCCAAGGAAGCTAATATGTTTCTGACCTCTTGAAATGTTTAAATCATTTGAAAACTTTATACTTGATACAATATTTTTTGGATAAAATAATTACTTACCGTGGAGCATCTTTTCCTCTCATACATTTTTCTGGAACCTGATGACAAAACGTCCTTGTACCTGAAGTCATTTAATACTTGGTAAATATTCTTTGTAATAAAATAAAAACCAAACATTTTGCAAACAAGTATTCACACAGATTTATGAAAATACTTACATGCTAGCAGTGCTGGGTAGTAACTGATCACATGTAATCTGGATTACGTAATTTGATTCTTGTAATTAGATTATATGACATTTTAAAAAACAGTTGCTTTTTTTTACATGTTATTCTCACAATGGCAGTAAATTATTCATAATTCATTGATTTTCAATCTGGTTTCCGACCTCATCACAGCACAGAGACAGCGCTCATAAAGATTATAAATGATATTCGCTTAAATACTGATACAGGCAAAACATCAAATCTGTTTTTACTCGACCTCAGTGCTGCATTCGACACTGTTGACCACAACATACTTCTAGACAGGCTGGAAAACTGGGGTTGGCTCTCTGGGATGGTCCTCAAATGGTTCAGGTCATACTTAGAAGGGAGAGGTTATTATGTGAGTATAGGAGACCATAAGTCTGAGTGGACGTCCATGACATGCGGAGTCCCACAAGGGTCAATTCTAGCACCTCTCCTGTTTAACCTGTATATGCTGCCACTGAGCCAAATAATGAAAAAGAACAATATTGCTTACCACAGCTATGCTGATGACACCCAGCTCTACTTAGCGCTATCACCTAATGACTACAGCCCCATTGACTCCCTGTGCAAATGCATTGATGAAGTTAACGACTGGATGTGCCAAAACTAACTTCAGGTAAACAAAGACAAAACTGAAATCACTACATTTGGAAACAAAGATGAAATTCTCAAGGTGAACGCATATCTTGAGGCTAAAGGTCTAATAACAAAAAATCAAGTCAGGAATCTTGGTGTGATTTTGGCAACCCGATCACACATAAATGCGTATAAATAGTACGAGTGTGCAATGTCGTGGAATGTATACGCCAAAACTCATTTTGGCGTGCATATGATACGCTGTTTTTCGCGTGCATATGATACGCACTTTATGGCGTATATATGACACTCGCTTGGGTAGGTTTAGGGTAGTGGGGTGGGGGGTTCGTATGTATAATACGCCATAAAATGCGTATCATATGCACGTGAAAAACAACGTGCCATAGGCACGCCAAAATGAGTTTTGGCGTATACATTCCACGACATTGCACACTCGTACTATTTATACGCATTTTTGTGAGAATACCCAGGATTTTGGAGTCAGACCTGAGTTTCAGTAGTCATGTCAAAGCAATCACTAAATAGGCAATTAGGCAAGACTGGAAACTGGTTCATGTTTTCATCACCAGCAGGGTGGACTATTGTAATGGCCTTCTCACCGGCCTTCCCCAAATAAAGACCATTAGACAGCTTCAGCTTATACAGAACGCTGCTGCCAGGATTCTGAGCAGAACCAGAAAATCCCAAAACAAGGAGAGTCTGCCTTTAGCTATTATGCCAGCCGCAGTTGGAACCAGCTTCCTGAACAGATCAGATGTGCTCCAACAGTAGCCACATTCAAATCCAGACTCAAAACACATCTGTTTAGCTGAGCATTTACTGAATGAGCTCTGAGCACTGTACGTCCGACTGATTGCACCTTATCTTATCTACGCATCATCTTTTTATTCTTTTTATAACTGTTTTAGTTTACCTTTGTTCTTATCTTTGGTTATCATCATTTTATTATTTTTAATTCTCTTTACAACTGTATATTTATATTTCTTATACATCTGTTGATTAATATTTTTGGTTAGGCCTGTCTGACTGGAAGAGATTGGAAAAGGAAAGCAGTGCGCTTCGCTTCTTTCTGCTTGTGGTAGCAGAGAGCGTAAAGAATATATATATATTTTTCTCGACTGTGTATACATTAAATGGACATGTTGACATACTTTTTGTGTAAGTTTGTCCGTTCAAGCGCAAGACTTGAAAGATAACTCAGTATTTGCGCGCTGTGAGACGAGTGCGCGCTCTCAGATGAGTTCAGAGACAGATCTTCACACAGCGCGGGCGCGCTCTCATTCGCGTCTTCTGGCGAAAATACCCGGGTGATGACGGCGAAAATGACTGGTCATACGGCAGCACTCATGCGTTGAACACAGTTTACAAAGAGAAACCGTTTTGCCCGTTTTTCTTTTATAATCGCTGTTGTAGGCCTATCACTGAGGAGCCATGTATCCATCGACAGAAACATACATAAAAGCATTATTTTAAAGTTACAACCCATATTAAAGATGCGTCATCAGATGTGAGATGAACCGCAGTGCAATTGCGTTACTGGCACCTTTTACACGGCACCCCGCTCACGTCAGATGGCACCCTGGCTGGGCAATGCTGGTCTAGGCTATAAGTTAGGCTAATTTATATATATATATATATATTTTTTTTTTTTTAATTTTAAAATTTTAATTATTTTCTATTTTTGGTAGCATCATTTATTTTTAGATTTATTTGATGGGAAGTTGTGATCTGTGCAATAAATATTACAGTTTTAAACAATCTATTTTGTTTTATTGTTCCACTGTATTACTGATATTTACAATAATGTATTGAATTTGTTAGGTGTCTCTCACATTGTCCCACAGCAACATTAAAATAGTGTCGATTAGTGTACAATGTTTTCAAATAATAATTTATTCTATTTAGTTTCCATTTCATGTATTTAACATTTAATATTGGGGGCATCTAAATTATTTTACATATTTGAACATTTAAAAAAAGTGTAACACGTAACTTGACCAACAGTGGAAATAAATATTGAAAGTTATGTACAAACACTTGTCTGATCTACTCATTACTTTTTTTTACAGTAATGCAAATAGTTACTTTCCCTGGTAATGAGTTACTTTTATTATAGAGTAATTCAGTTACTAACTCAGTTACTTTTTGGAACAAGAAGTGAGTAACTATAACTAATTACTTTTTTAAAGTAACGTTCCCAACACTGCTAACAGGAGGTAACGTCCCCTACGGAGCCCGTCTTGGACCGACTTGTAAGACATTGTGAACCCGCTCCATCTCTTCCATCTCAGTACCCAAATTTAGAATCAGGCAGATAGGGATTAATTTATCACCATCGTATCTTTTTTTTTTTCTCTTTACAACTATTTTTATTTTTATTTTATTTTAATTACTTTTTCTTTTGCATATGTTATCACTATTTTAATGAATTTGTATGTAAAGCACTTTGAATTGCTATTATGTATGAAATGTGCTATACAAATAATCTTGCCCTGCCTTGATTTTCTCTACTACTTTTGTTGTCTGCATATATACACTCAGAAGGTCTTCAATGTTTGCCGAATTGCACACACAGACCATCTACTGAAAACGGGGAGTGACAGCATTTGATCACTTGAGTTACAGAAATCATTTCACATTTAAGAAGTGTTAAGATTGTTAAGTGTTAACATTGCATATGTAAACTTGAAACCCTAACACTAAAAATACTTAAATGGTTTGAGTAGGACCAACTTTATGAGTATTGAGAACTATCTTTTCCTTTTGAGGTCACAAAACGGACACATTTGAAGTAAACTGGACTGTTTCGTTAACTAATTTCCTTTCATTTAGACTAACTTAAGTTTAACTAAAACTGGGCTGGCTGGGATTTATTATTATTAATTTTCTTTTTTATCCAGCATGCTTCGAAAGGGATAGTAAATTATTATATAATGTTGTTTTTTGGGCAAGATCAATAGTAAGGTATTAGTAGTGATTAATGTTGTGTTATGCTAATTTAGAAGAGTTTCTGTTAATATGGGTTTTGGAGAGTTACCATGGTGACAAGGAGTTTGGTTTGAAAGCAGGTAAGTTACACGTTTTAAAGTATTCATTTAGTACACTCTAAAGAATTCTGGGTAAAAAACAGCCCAATGTTGGGTCAAATATGGACTAACCCAGCAATTGGGTTGTTTTATCCCAGTGATTGGGTTGTTTTATCCTAACGATTGGGTTGTCTTAAGCAAATATTTAACCCAACTGCATTGTTAAAACAACCCAATCGCTGGGTTAAAACAACCCAGTTGCTGGTTTAGTCCATATTTGACCCAACATTGGGTTAAAACAACCCAGCATTTTTTAGGTGCAAGTGCTGTATCATGCTATTGTGTTAAATTGGCATTTTCTGAATTGGGGAAGTTGACAAAGTTTTTGTACAAATTCACGTTGTTTTACATTTACATTCAATGCAGAGATTCCCCAACTATTTTGTCAGCTGAACTTCTTTTGACCTAATATATTTTTATATAAAGTACGCCCTGAGGAATAAGATTATATTGACTTAAATGTGTAATGTAATGAATAATGTTACAATTAAAATGTTTGTACTGATACAAATTTAGTAACTGACTACAACTTGTAAGTGATCTACCCAGCACTCCATACTAGTATATCACAATAATGTAAACATGATTAATATCAACATTTCTTGTTGAAATAACTTGAAATTGGTACTCACCCGCTTTAGTCTGTATTGTGTAGGAAAAGATCCAAAGAACGAAACAGTATAAGCCTCTCATTTCTCTATTCCTCTAGTGTGCATGTGTGTGTTAGTCACTCTCAAAAGGTTTTGCCCGTTTGCTGTGGTTTCCTGTGTGACATTAGTTTTTAACTTCATTTCATTGCAAAGTAAGGAGACATGACGTACTTAACCGGAAACTTATCAACGCTAGACATGATGTGATGATAAGGTCAAAACAATCCAGACATTACTAAATGAATAACAGATATAAAAAACGCATTATTTGTTCAAGGTAGCCACACACACACACACACACACACACACACACACACACACACACACACACACACACACACACACACACACACACACACACACACACACACACACACACACACACACACACACACACACACACACACACACACACACACACACACACACACACACACACACAATTTTTATATTTTTACTTTCTAAAAAAATCATCTTGCATGATTTATGATCATTTTGAAAAGTGGGGACATGGCCAGTGTCCTCATATTTCACCCTTTTCTTGTAATAACTGTGTCATATCCATGTCATTATACATATTTTTGTCCTCATATTTCACAAAAACATGCCCCCCCCACACACTTATTATTCGTATTAATAAATTCAGCAACACAATAAAAGAATAACTGCAAATCTAGCATTTTTCTTTACAAATCACAGCTTTTATTATTTTGTTACATATGATAATAGGTTTAAGATGAGATATGATAGATCAAGTTTTAAGTATCTGTACAGTTACTATAATAAGGGAACCACATTTTCTTTAATGTGATGTACGTTATTAGCACAAAGGAAGTACTCTTTCAGAATCATTCTGACGGTTCTCATTTCTTGGAAGTATGATGAGTGATATTCATAAATAACCCAAGGTGCCTTTCTGTTGGTAACTGTCTGAAGATATCTGTAGCTGATAGTCTTCTTGTAAAACCATGTCGGAGAAAACTGCATTAGAGGTCCTTATTTAGAGATGTCCAGAGTGGATTTAGTCTTGGATTGAAGAGTTTGCGCTCTGTTTTTCCTCGCTGTACCGCACATCCACAAAAAGATGTAAAACCCTGTAAACAAACAAACTTTTGATGTTTCAGTCCAACACTTTTTGGTGTCTAGAAAAGTTTCCATTCCCCTTTCCCTGAGTCTTTACGTCCCATAATTCTTAATCGTGGTTTAACAGGGAAACAAAGAGCCTGTACTTTTGTATTTCACTTCCTCCAGACTGTGTCGTGACTTTACAGTAACCCTAAACCCAGGCTTTAAAGTTCTGACCCTAAATATGCTTTGCTAGCAGAAAATAGTTTTGAATAATGACGCTCTTTTTAATTTGACTAGCATTTCTTCCTTTTGTTTCCCCTGGCTCTTGTTTGTCACCATGAAAAATGGATCCATTTGGCCTCTCAACATGAGGAGCATGCTTTTATATTCTATATAACAATTCATTTGGTATTTTTGGGGGATGGAAAGCATAAACTCAAAAATAACAGGATGATCCAATAACAATAAAATAAACATGAAACTCTGGGAACAAACACCTTATGCAGTTTGGCAAAATAATACATTATATTTGAAAAACATATGTCAATATTAAAGTCATGTGGTTCAACCAACATGCAGAAAAAAAAGAAAACAGGAAACACAATGTTCACATTGAAAATAATCATTTCTTATTTATTGCTCTGATTTTGCTTGGCTGTTCATGTTATTTTTTAAATCTTGCCAATACCAGATTGGAGTGTGAACATGTCCTGATCCTGAACTGACCCCCACACACACAAGAACCATTACAAAGGGCCTGTCCAAACACCCACACTTGCGGTCTTGGCCTCTTGAGAGCGCGTGGAAGTAAAGAAGTAACAGGAAGTAAGTGCGCAAGACTGACCAAGGTCTCAAGAACGGCAAAGCTCACTTCCCTTAATGCACACGAAACACACACTATGATGCATGCAGAGATACGCTTAGCCTCGAGGACTCTTATGCATCATGTTCAGGACCTCACGTGCCTCAAAAGCTTAGCCCAGGGCCCCACAAAGGCTTGACACGGCCCTGATTATAATCATGTTTACACTGTTGTGACAGTCTCATAAAGAGATCAAGATCAAGATTTGGATTTAAATCATTGATTATAAATTGTATTTACCCTCCACTGTTTCCAGGTATAAAAAAAAAACAGATCTCACATGAGGGCACTTTTTTTTCTGATTTTGGGCCTGTAGTCTGCATGTATATATTTATGATATTTATGAATTTATAATTAATAACATTTAAAAAAAGTTAAATGTAATTTAAATTGATACTTAAAGGTGCACTATGCAACATTTTCCATCCACTAGAGGGCGCCTATTCAAAACAAAGGCGTAGTTTGATGACGCAAAGTGTGAGCGCAGTATCTTGGGACGTGGTCTTCACCACACAGCCGGTGGAAAATAGGACAAATATTAACGTTACTGTAGTGTAAATCAGAGCAGGAGCGAGTGTTGTGGAGCTGAGCACGGCCGCTGGAGCGATTGTTAAACAAACACACGGCTCGCGATTAACCGGGGCTTTTATTATGACGGCACACAGTCGCCGGGCGCGCACACTTTTCCCGCTTTTCATGAGTATAAGGTAAAGCAGCTCTGTTAATCATATTAGATACATTTAAGTGTGTTTAAAATGATGTTATGACATTACTCGGCGTTCGCTCGGCGCTGCTGTGACATGTTCACACTGCTAAGAGTAAGGCCGGAGACACACTGCAAGCGTGGTGTGAGCGTGGCGTTTCTGTTGCGTGTCAGCCACGGGGCGGCTGCGTGGCGTTTTCTCTGTCTTTGCACACCAGAAGCGTGTCTGACGCGGCGCTGATGCTGCTATTAATGTACAGGGAAGCCCATATATTGCCTATTGATACAGCAAAGACAACGTCGGCAGTAGACTATTGACCATACATATCTATGGTATTGACGGCAAAATAGGCTACAGAACATTTTGTTCTGTATCGACAGGTTTAATATTTCAAAATCGATAATTATGTTGTTTTTTATTATTACAAGTAGGCCTATATCTGCATTTATGTTAACCTACAGACTTTCAAACATGAAAATGTCATTTTTTAATATGTATTTGTGTCAAAATGGCATATAAACATCTTTTCCTATTCTATTTTGCCTTGAATCGCTTCCAACACGCTCGCGTGTCGCATGAAAAATAGGCGTCTCTTCTATTTGAAGCATGTACGCGTTTTCCGCAGGGCTCCACCGCGCGTGAGCCGCGCTTGTGACGCAGGCAGTATGCAAGCTCTAACATGGGAGCTGAAATAAAAATGGACACGCCACGCAGCCGAGACGCTCACGACACTCTTGCAGTGTGTCCCCGGCCTAGAGTGCTTCTGCAGAATAAAACCGAGGGTAGCAGTGTTGTAGTCGAGACCAGCTCAATCGAGTCGAGTCGAGTCCGAGTTCAGAGAGGGTCGAGTCCGAGTCGAGACTGAGTTCAAAAAGGGTCAAGTCCGAGTTGAGACCGAGACCAGAGAGAGCCTGTGGAATTATAGATATATTTATATAGATTCCTCATTTGATCCGCGCAGGAAATTAGGAATATATATATAAATGGTAAATGGACTGCATTTATATAGCGCTTTCAACAGACCCTATGGCCATCCAAAGCGCTTTACATGTTGCCTCACATTCACCCATTCATTCACTCATTCATACACCGACGGCGGTGTCTGCCATGCAAGGCGCCATCCAGCTTGTCGGGAGCAGTTTGGGAGCAGTTTGGTGTCTTGCTCATGGACACCTCGGCACTTGGTCAGGTGGAACCGGGGATCGAACCACCAACCTTCCGGTTTGTAGACAACCTACATGAACCACTGAGCCACTGCCGATATAAAAGGATTTCCATCGATCTATCTATCTATCTATCTATCTATCTATCTATCTATCTATCTATCTATCTATCTATCTATCTATCTATCTATCTATCTATCTATCTATCTATCTATCTATCTATCTATCTATCTATCTGTCTGTCTGTCTGTCTGTCTGTCTGTCTGTCTGTCTGTCTGTCTGTCTTTCTGTCTGTCTGTCTGTCTGTCTGTCTGTCTGTCTACAACCTACATGAACCACTGAGCCACTGCCGCCCCTGAGCCACTGCCGATATAAAAGGATTTCCATCCATCTATCTATCTATCTATCTATCTATCTATCTATCTATCTATCTATCTATCTATCTATCTATCTATCTATCTATCTATCTATCTATCTATCTATCTATCTATCTATCTATCTATCTATCTATCTATCTATCTATCTATCTATCTATCTATCTATCTATCTATCTATCTATCTATCTATCTATCTATCTATATCTATCTATCTATCTAGCCTAACTTTACAAAGCTTAATGAGTGAGCCACTTAAATCGTTCATTCACACAATTCGTTCAAAAGTCAGATTAATTTAGGAAGAAAACAAAAACCGATGTGAATACTTTTGTCATTAATTACAGACACTATTGAAAAATGAAATAGCAAAACAGACGGCTGCTTTGGTAACTTGTTATACTGATAGTTATGGCTAAATACATTGCAATGGATTAGCTAGCTAAATATATGTGGTGTGTACTTAGCTATTACACAGTTTTCTCATACCGCATTCTCAGTACATGCTTTATTTTTTTGCATCCCTCTCTGACCAGCAGTTAAAAAATAGTCCGCTGTGCAGCACTTCTCTTCATTTTTGGCGCTAACGTTTGCTCTCCCATTCAAACACCACTCACGTTGTTTTGGTGAAAGTGCGACTCATTTGTTGGGCGTTACCAATCGGTTCAATGGAGGGGGATTATTTTTTTTCCAATTTATTATGACAAACTCATATTTGATTAGGAACAAAATTATTGTTTCAAAACAAATGAATTCTACATATTTTTCTTTTGTTCTACTGTGATTTTCATGCTGAAATATTAGGGGGGTTGTAACTGAGGGATTTCAATGGGATTTGGTTACACCCCCCCCCCCCCCCCATAAACTATGCCCCTGAGTCACGTGCAGTTGCGCTTAAGAAAACCACACATCATTGGAAGTGTCAAACATTAATTATTAACTAGAAATATTAACATAGTGTAATAATCATGAATATTTTGAACGGGACTCGAGTGGACTCAGAAATTAGTCCTAACATGTTCGAGTGCGAGTCAATTCCGAGTCCAAATGGACACGAGTCCATGACGAGACCGAGACCATTAAAATATGGTCTCGAGACCGAGTCCGAGACCGAGTCCGAGTCTCGAGTACAAATCACTGGAGGGTAGCGCAGATATGACGCAACTGACAGGCGACTCCCTCAAACGCTATGGTGAAACGTCCCGGGTCCTTAGTTAAAATAGCAATTTTCTCACAATTTACAAATAGTTGGAAACATTTGGGATATTGTAAGTAGGCCTACTCAACTGAACAAAATATATAACACTGGCCTAGTGGTTTTGGGATATTTTACTGAAAAAATACTACATAGTACACCTTTAATGCATTCAATTCAATGTAATTAGTTTGTACCTGATAGTTAGACCATATGAAATATGTCTCTATGAGTCATTAGATTTAACCTTATGGAACTAATATGAATACTAAGGCCTTATTTACACCTGGTATTAAGATGCATTTTGGATCAAAGGTGGCCGACACTAAATACAAAAAGCGTTTTGAGCTTGTACACTTTCGCCTGTCCACTTGCTTTCGTAGTATAGACGCTCATGTGGTCGAATGTGTTCAAACAGCCACAAAAGACCCTCTTCTCTCCGTCTACTGACCTAATGCGTGAACATTATGGGAAGTTTGGTTTAAAGATGAAAAACATACCAAGCACAATGTTGTCTGACCATTCCTGATTTCTAACACACAATCACTTCGCTCGGTCTTGTGGGCTGTCAGAGCAGAAACTAAAGCTGATGCTCTTCTTTCATATGTAAATTCCGTGAGCTTATTTCGATCATTACATGGAAAGATCTGAAAAACCCCAAACATTTACACGCCAATAGACCTCAAAGAAATCAGGACAGAAGTGGATGAAAGTGGACAAAAGAGATGGATTAAAACACCAGGTGTAAACAGGAATGTGTCTCCCTCGTCTACTTGTGATAAGATTGATTAAAACGCATCTTAAAGGGGTGATGAATTGAGAAATCAACTTTCCCTTGAGCTTTTGATATATATACAGTCATGGTAATATAAGATTATCCTGTAAATTTCAGAGCTGAAAACCTCCTTGTTAGTCAACGAAAAGCTTTTATAGACACCAGGCCCAGAAAAGATTGTGTGCTTCATCCCTATGTCATCTAGTGGCGAAACACGCCTCTACTGAATAATAAGCACGTGTAATTCAGTCGCCCCACCCACCGACTCATCGGATCACGATAGCCAGCAGCAATAAACGCGTTGAAGAAGATAGCAAGATATTGTGGAAGAACACAGTCGCTGCATAAGCTTCCTTTGGAACCTAATATTAGGAATATGTGATACTACATTTATTTTTAATGAAGTTCCAGCTCACGTGGGGAAGACCGTTTGTGTGTTCGCTTCATTTAACCGTGGAATCATTTGTAAACAAGTCTCAAGTGCTGGATTAGCAGACACAATGTTGTACCTTTTATATTGGATCCGACAGGAATGGTGCAACAAACTTATGTGAGTAAAACGCTTTTTTTTTTATATATGTAGGCTAATAGTAGTCCCGGGGCTTTGTGTTTTCTCACGGGCAGGGGCGTTTCTAGGATTTTCATTTTAGGGGGGCTCAGCCCCCAGTGAGGGTAGGCCTGTAGAAAAAATGGTAACGCTATTTAGTTTAGGGTCCAAATTGCTCTAATAACTAATAGCTTACAAACATCCATACCCAGAAGATATTGGCTGTTTATTATTACTTATAAAGCAAATATTAACACCTTACTGCATGGCCATACTGTACATGCATTAATCATACCCAATATAGGTTTATAGATCCCAAATGTTAGGGTGGTTCGGGGGAATGCTCCCCTGAGAAAATTTTGATTTATATGATCTACATATGTGCATTTTAAGATGTTCTGAAGGCCAAAAAATTAGATAACAATAGCTTGAAAACCATGTCACTGGGCAGTAGATTATTTGTCTTTCTTATGTCCACATCTCTCTTTTTTCTCTGTTTTTATCATGCCCTGTCTCTTCCCCTCATAACGCTGAGCTTTGACTGATATTTTGTTCTGTTTTTGTCAGTGAATAAAGTAAACATATGGTTTACATATAAACATACTGATATTTATATGTTTCATGAATAATTTCCTTAGACATGCTAATTTAATGTTTATTAAATTCACAATATGAACATTCATTACTAATGCCCAATACAGGCTGAAAAAGCTGAGTTTTTTTTATTTACTGAATGTTACAAAAAGAATGATAATAATTTAATATTTATTAATAATTTAATGATAATAATGGAATATATATATACACATTCATTATTAATCTTATGCCTAATCTGATGAAAATGGCTTTGTTAATATTTCTTGTTCGTTAAGGCCTATTATGAATCATCACATAGGCATATTTTCAGTTAAAAATGGCGAAATTAGACAAAAGTCTCTTTTGTCTAAAATTGTTTTTCTTTTGTTTAACATTTCTGACTTTGAGCAGCAGCTGTCAAACATGAATGTTTAGTTTAGCAGCATATATCTTACTTGACGTCGAGTTGCGCTGCTAAAATTTACGCTCAGCCTCAGCAGTTTCTGTGTGACCATAAAGCCCGCCTTCTCTGATTTGATTGGTTTTATCAAATATTTTGACATTGACGAGCGGTGACAGACCAATGACGCTCAGATTTACACACACACACCACACACACACACACACACATACATAACTCTGCTTCTGACGTGAACTGCGCTCTGTTCAGAGCCGCTGCGGATTGGAGAGACTGACTAAAAACGGGATGAAGTCGAAGCCTCCCGCCAGTTTCATATGTTTTAAAGGTTAATCACATATTTTTTAGGGGGGCTGAGGCATAAGTTTAAAAGTAAGTTTAAGTAAAAAGGGCCTAGCGACGCCCATGCGGGGGTGCGCGCGCAGGTTTGTGTGTGTTTTCATGTTTATATCCACAGATCGTGTGGGCCATGTAATACAGAAATAATATTCCAGTCAATCGCGGGTGGATGAGAAATAAATCATTGTGTTTGTTAGATAAAGACGTTTACGAGCCCTGTGAGAGAATCATTCCGTTTGCCGCTTCAAATCAATCTCTCCCTCATGTGAACTGAACTGAGAAAGGGAGTTGAAGCTCATTAAATATGCAAATATTATCCAATCTTAGCCGTAGGCTTTACTTTCAAGTCTCCATTGCAGCATGCCTATCAGAACCCAGTGTTCAGAAGAGAGCCTCAAAACCAGTGTAGAAAATAGCCTATTACTTATTAGTTATGATATTTTTGGATATAAAAACCGAACAAACGTCATTAGTTAACCTCAGACAACAGTATAAAAAAATAACAAAGCCAGTTCATGACACCTTTAATACCAGCTGTAAACAGGGCCTAAGTGTATTGTACATTTAACTTGGCATCCTCTTTTAAACTACAAGATTTATAAGTCACATTTTATTCTCTCTTGTACTCCAAGTACACATACCTTGTAGTGTGTTTAAGATGCAGAACAGGTAGAGAATAGGGTAGTTGGTATATCCAGCAGTGAAGAAGGCCAAACCCCATGTTGTGCCCAGCAGACACATGAGGCCCACCACAGTACCCGCGTCCTTCCAAGCCGGCATCTTGCCATGACTTCTGCCCACATTTCGTAGCTTAAAGATCTGTCTGGATACTGTGATTAGGATTCCTAAGTTGAACAGGAATACGACAGTGAAGTAGGAAAGGTTCACGCCATACAGGATGGCAGGCTCTCTGATCCAGCAACTGTATGAAAGAGAGGTTTTTGATAAAAGCATGTACTTCATACATTTGACTTTCAGTTGATGGATTGGCATATAATGTTACATGATATGTGAAGACTTACACTGCATTTGTTGCATTAGTATTTGAGAATGTCAGCTTATTTGTGCCATAAAAAGGACTAGTGTTTTGAACTGACAGCAAGGCTCCAACAACAACAGCAGGGACTCCTGTTAAGAGAAAAAGATCAAGGGATAAACAATTTTAAGACAATTATTTTAAATGAATTTAGTTCCAGCACAAATCCATAAATTTCAGTAATAATAATAATAAAAAAAAAAACAGGCTGTCACATTTAAAGGACATCTCCGGTGAAAATAAACCTAGTAGTAATTAACAGATGGTTACTGAGTAGATCGTTCTCTGGGATGCGTTTTCATGAAAATCGAATGTAAAGAGTTTTATCTCTAAAAACAGATCAGCTTATAAAGCAAGTGTATGGGGCACAGAATAAGTCAAATTAAATCGCTAGTTAATACCACTAACAAGGCTCAAAATAGCCTCACACTAACACTGTAGCATAATGAGGGTCCCAACATGCAAACCTGTCTCTGGAACTGCTTGACAGTAGCCGCGTTTCCATTACCCTTCAAATTGCGCAAATTGAAATTTCGAATTGAAAATACGCCCAATGGAAATGCGGCAATTTCGCAAAAACTCCCATATATCGCAAAAAAGCTTTTATGCTCTCATGAGGTGGTTTTTCAGGCAATTCGAACAAGGACATTTTAGGAAAACTGCAATGGAAACGCTTTTTCCGTATATACAGGCCACCTGCTGCAGTGACGCATTGCTGCAACATAGGGCCTATATATTATATTTTCCACTCAATTGTGTAGTAATAACAAGATATAATGTAGTTAAAAGGACATATATTTTCTCCTAATAAAGACTATAGGCTATATATACTGTAATTAAGAGCTCTCGTTTACTTCGCTACATCGATGCTGAGCACATCTAATTCCTCGGAATCGGATCGCTCAAGCATCTGGTTCTCCACCCTGAGGGAAGAAGCCGCAATGCGAGCTTCCGCACTGGGGAACAGAACATCAGCTCCCTACAGGCATCCCACTCGAGAGCAGCCAAGCGCCCTTATTTTATGAATGAAGTAGCGTGTTTGGTGCTTAACGTCACCCGCCTCGATGCTGTGCACCAGGGATGGAAATTAGCACCCGCCACCAGCCAAATGCGGGTGATTTTGAGTCGTGGCGGGTAAACTCGCTTCACCTACCGGCCACCGTGGCGGGTAAATAAAAATAGCATACTGTTTCCCCTCTTTGTAAACTTTGTTCAATGCATGCGAGTGCGGCCGTATGTCCGAATATGACCAGTCGTTTTCGCCGTCATTTCCCGGATGTAGTACCAGAAGACGCGCGAATACGAACTAGCGCGCGCTGAAAGAAGATCCGTCACTGCGCATCATCCGAGAACGCGCACTCGTCTCACAGCAAATATTGAGTTCTCTTTCAAGTCTTGCGCTTAAATGGACAAACTCACACAAAAAGTATGTCAACATGTCCATCTTGATTAGTATCCAAGCAGACATAGTCTGAATATGCCTCAAGTGAATGTTATACAGTCGAGAAAGAAGAGCATATCCCTGCACTAGGTCTTAAAGGGGCAGTAGCCTTTACTGCTGTCTGTTTAATGTCAAACAAAAGGACATCACTCACTGCTCTAAAATATGCAGTTATTTTACATTTGATTACTTTATTGAATTTCTGTACCTTTCTGCAGGTCATTAGGCCTGTACATTAGCTATTATTAAATGCACACATGAGTGAGGTCAAGTTAAACATTTTAGTTTGAATTGTATTTTATACTGTGGATTGTTGCAATGTGCTAAATAAATATTTGCATAATTTGTAACTGATTAATATTTGAAACTTTAAGATTAATTTATGCAATCGCAATGCCTTGATTTTTAGTAAAGTTACACAGTCACAGCATTAGCCATAAATGCAATGGTACTAATAGTTGGCATAATTTCTTTTGGTGTTTCGGTTTTGGCCAAGAATTTTTATTTCTGTGCATCCCTACTGACAATTTTCTGCTCGGTGTGTCGTCAACACGCTTCAGAAGATGCCAAAACTAATAGTTTCATTGTTGGGACTAAAAACCTAAAACTGGAAGCCATAAAAGATCACGAATCATCCAAATGCCACATCCAGGTAAAAAAAAAAAAGCGCACAGAGCACAGAGCCCTACTCATTTTATGAAATGTATATCAGTTCATGGTTTGTGTGTGTATACGAGAGATAGAGAAAATGTCAGTATTTCATTGAGACTTGAGATTAAATAAACTGCTTAAGTATTGTAGAGCTTGTAGTATTAATTTTTCACATGCAGTTACACATTGTCGGTTAAAAACAAGAAAGTGGCTGGTAAAAACATGGAGTGGCTGGTAGATTTTGAAATCCACCAGCCACAGTGGCCGGTGGACAAAAAAGTTAATTTCCATCCCTGCTGTGCATGTCTGATTCCTCACGTCAGGTTCTCCATCCCGGGGGAAGAAGATGCAGGGAAGGCTTCTATGCGGGGAAGGAGAACATCTGAACTGTCAGACGAGGACTGAGAAGGTGCCTCAGCAGTCCCAGGACACGCTGACAAGTCCATCCGTGAGCCCACTGATCTACACCGCCGCGCTGCCTCAACAGACGCGGGACAGAACCACTGTCACGAGCCTGCCAGCTCACGAGCCTGCCAGCTCCACAAAATACTCATTTGGACAAACAACACCAAATAGACAAAAAATTAAAACACAGAGCGCTTCGCTGAAGAGCAGAAAGCTATCTGTACTATGTGCCGGCGTTCCTTTGTACCTTTCGGGTATGCTGTCACACACTACGTCACAACGCAACACCAATCAGGATTGGACTTTTTTCATTCATACTTCAGGCGAATGACACCGTGCGAGTTTCCTCAAGAAGGGAACTCTTTACATTCGATTTTAATGAAAACGCATCCCAGAGAACAAACTACTCGGTAACCATGTGTTAATTACCCCTAGGTTCATTTTTCAACGGAGTTGTCCTTTAATGGAGTTAACTAGTTAACTGAGGTTCAGAAATGGGGCCATGCCTCAACCAATCACATGACTTTTTTAAAAACTTCCTATATTGGGCCGCTCCTTACAGTACTGTTTGTCTCATTCTCTCGAACCCTCTTTTCCCCTCCGTCTCTCATCCATTTATCTATCTTTACGATCCATTTCTCTTCCCTTCCAGGTTGTATCAGGGGGGTCCTAATCTCTCTGCCTACATTTAACTGAGATGATGCCCCATCTCTGTATCTCCCGGCCACCAACACCAGATGCCCAGATCAGCCTGACTACCATCCCCTTCATACTCTTGCTATTCATCCATGACTTCTTCAACAAACAATTCTCCAACATTCATGGTTGTGGTTATGGTCCTTGCTCGTGAATCGTTATTTTGCTTCCAATCAGAATATTTCGCAATCAGGAATTTCACGCAAGTACTAAAATGTCCACCACGTAGATTTTGCTAATGCAAATACGCTGCACTGACCAGCAGAAAGCTACTTGGTTTAAAAGTGACTTCTGTTTAAGTGCTTCATACATTATACTTTATTTACTTTCATGTGGCTCAAAACATGTATAACTTGTGAAAATATTTTGAATAATGCTTCAACTGTTTTTGTAGCCTGACAAGCCAGACCCACATCAAGATGTTTGGTCTGGAAACTCACCATAGACAGGGCTCAATCCGAGGGGCGGGAAAAACGGTTGTCTTTCAAACTCCCTCTGCACGCGATAGGATAGCGCTACAACCAACCGGAGCAACGACGGTGAAGGGGGAGCTCGCTGACTGATTAAACATTCGCCGTATCCGTTCGGCTAAACTCCGAACACATCTTCCCTTTTTAAGAATGACTTCAGTGCCGCTCTTTGTTCTTTTTTCAGAGGAAAGCTTAACTCCAAGTCTTCCGGAGGCGCGGGCAGAGCTGATTCGAAAGACCGCCGCCGTTTGCCAGTTTCTGTGTTTACTAGAAGCACGCAAACGCAACTCGGCCGTCGTCATTATGGCCCCGCCTGCCGACTCTATAACCTACACGATGTGATTGGGCCGTCCAGATTCTGAGGAATACAGCTCAGATAGGAATTGAGAGTTGCTAGACCACACTTGCGGGCAAATTAAATTTGCTGCCGCTAGGGTGCGTCTAGATTTCTAGGCTACTGTTTTTGTCCTTTCAATGGAAAATATTGGACCCCATTGACCTTAAATTTACATTTAATCATTTAGCAGAAGCTTTTATCCAAAGTGACTTACAAATGAGGAGAGCAATAGAAGCAACTAAACAAACAAGGGCAACAGCCTGCAAGTGCTGTAACAAGTCTCAGTTAATCGAGTGCAGTACACAGAGGTCCAGGAAAAGGTCAGTGAGAGTGATTTCATAAAAGATGTCAGAATTCTTATCTTACTCTAATTGGGCTTATGCCCCGAACGTTTTGCCAAAAGCCCCGAATCTTTTAGTTAAAAAAAATAAATAAATACTTAAACGTTGTTTCATTTCCTCTCAGTCTTTGACTAGAGTGGCAAAAAATGAAACAAAAGCTCTATTACCGTGTGTGTGGCGGATGGTCGGCAATGCATCGCACATCACTCAGCTTGTTTGCCAATGCCAACTGCCAATAAAAACGAAGAAGAACATACATCTACTTTTTGTCGTTGTCATCAGGGACTGGCGGGCATTTGTATTTCACCGGCGTCGTAGTTAACTATAGTTAACATGGACATTACACATTTTTTAAAAAGGAACACTGAACCTCACCGGCCAGAGGGAGATTCTGCGTCAGACGAAAGTGTTACAGGTTTGTGAATCCGCTGTTGTAACACTTGAGTTACATGACTGTATTGCTGGCTAGCTAGCGAGTTTAACGTTAGGTGTTACTTATTAAGGCGTGACACGAAAGGTGAAAGCATAGTCAATTTTGAGATTTTGGCCCAGTTTACTCCCTTAACATGTAAGCTTTCATGCCAAAATAAAAAAAGGCAACATTACACATTTAAGGTGGTAATTTCATTATATTTTGTCATCGTGCGCCTTTAGATTTCTACCTGAAATCATCCAAAGTTATTCTAACGCGAGCTCCCGTGCCGTCTCCATTCACAGAAACATGTCATGCCTGGTGTCATTATAAAGCTCTGTCTCACACACAGCGCTGTCTACTCCAAATATGGGCATTTCCTTTGTAGAATGAACCAACCGCGAAAGTTTGCAGCCAAAAACCACATCCGACTGGTCAATGTGAATTTCTCACTACGCGCTGCACTACGGTGAAAATGAGTCATCCTTAACATTTTTTGGTGTTTTGGATTCACTACAGCTGGAGAACAGTTAAATACCAAACAGGTTGTAGGCTCTACTGGATGATTTTTTTTACTGAGTAACTTATCATTTTCATAGTATATAGATTTTTAGGCATTCTATTATCTCAAACAGCCTGAAAAATAGTGCATTTAGCTGATGTAAATGGGAAAAAAATCTCCACGGGGGAGTCTGCCCCTGGACCCCCCTAGGTTTGGGCTAATCCCCGAATGTTTACATCGTCTGGCTCCGCCCCTAATCTGTGGCACTGCTCAGGTGTTGTAAGAGCTCAGGTAGTTCTGATAGTGGCCTTCAGCTCTTTTGCACTGTTGGGTCTGGCATATCACATCTTCCTCTTCACAATACCCCACAGATTTACTATGGGGTTAAGGTCAGGTGTGTTTGCTGGCCAATTAAGGACAGGGATACCATGGTCCTTAAACCAGGTATTGGTTGCTTTGGTGCCAAGTCCTGCTGGAAAATGAAATCTGCTCCTCCATGAATTTTTGTTAGCAGCAGGAAGCATGAAGTGCTCTAAAACTAACAGGTATACGGCTGCGTTGACCTTGGACCTCAGAAAACACAGTGGACCAACACCAGCAGATGACATGGCAACCCAAACCATCACTGACTTTGGAAACTTTACACTGGACCTCAAGCAATGTGGATTGTGTGCCTCTCCTCTCTTCCTCCAGACTCTGACACCCTGATTTTCAAAGGAAATGCAACATTTACTTTCGTCAGGGAACATAAGAGACCACTCAGCAGCTTTTTTGTCTTTAGCCCAGGCGACACACTTCTGACGCTGTCTGTTGTTCAAGAGTGGCTTGACAAAAAGAATGCGAAAGCTGAAACCCATGTCTTACATACAGCTGTGCGTAGTGGTTCTTGAAGAACTGACTCCAGCTGCAGTGCACTCTTTGTGATTCTCCCCCATATTTTTGAATGGGTTTTGTTTCACAATCATCTCTAGGGTGCGGTTATCCCTATTGCTTGTACACTTTTTTCTACCACATCTTTTCCTTCCCTTCGCCTCTTTTGCAATGACCTTTTGTGTCTTGCCCTACTTGTGAAAGGTGTCAATGGTCGTCTTTTCGACAACTGTCAAGTCAGCAGTCTTCCCCGTGATTGTGTTGCCTACAGAACAAGACTGAGACCATTTTAAGGCCTTTGTAGGGGTTTTGAGTTAATTAGCTGATTAGAGTGTGGCACCAGGCGTCTTCAATATTGAATTCCTTAGTTGTCAGTTATAATCATCAAAATGAAATGAAATACATATTTGAAATATATCAGTCTGTGTGTATTGAATGAATACAATATAAACATTTCAATTTTTTAATTGAATTAATGAAATAAATGAACTTTTTGATAATATTGTAATTATATGACCAGCACCTGAATGTTTAACTGTCAAAAGACCTTGCGAGACATAAAGGAGGAACTTAAAACTTACACTTATTTTTAAATTTTTCATCCTCTTAAATTTGCATGCAGTATTTCATGTTAAAATACAATGGGTCTCATTCTTTAATATTTGTACGAACAGGAGAACTTCTCACGAAATATATCCACCAGATTCACAAGATGTTTCTAACCTCGTTCTAATGTTAGTGAATTTGGAGTATTCTAAATGAGCGGCGGCGTGCACAAGGTTAGTCCTTTGCATAAAACACACCCAAACCATCTCCATTTACGGGCTTTCAGCACACGCTTTCCTTACAGCCTCTCGTCAAACTTGCCACTGTTCGCAGATGCGTTCTCGCCTGTATCCTCGAGCAATTGTGTGATTCTCACCTGTTTAGGTGTAACAATAAACACCCCTTATAAAGACTCAGATTACAGAGCTCTCACTAGCCAGCTTTCCATACACGCATATCTGCATTATTCAGACAAAAAAATTCCCAGTCTGAGCAACACCCGAGTTTAAAAATTTTCTTTTTGCGTTTTAATTTTCTCCTTTAATGCTTCCTGTTTGCCTTTTAGACATTGGCTGCTATGTTATTTTTTTACATTACATGTAGTCTTGATGCTCACCCCATCCGATCAGGGACAGCTTGATCATGTAGTGTCTGATGTAGATATTGAACACTCTGATGAGAAGAAGGTACAGGTGCAAGGCTTCGACAGCCATCCAGCTGAAACTAGACAGCAGGCTGTAGTGTATCATCACAGCGATAAACACACAGATGTTGTTATTTTCCAGTGTGGCAGCCCATTCGCTGAGCATGAAGCTGATGTTGAGGAGAAACAGAGAGCCACTCAGAGACACATGGATGCTGCTGGACACTTCTGCCCTTGCGTTACTGCAAACACACACATAGACATATTGAAAACTATGGGCATGAATGGATGTAAATGAAGCATCTTTGATCAGTTTATATTCACACCTTTTATATCAATGTAATTTATGCATGGAATAATGTGAATCAAAGCACAGATTATATATATGCATAATATAAAAACAGAAGGAACAGCACCTGTTGAACATGAACGACAACACAGAGGAAGCTGAAAAAAATGCAGACAGACTGCAGCCTACATAGCTGATGATCGACAAGATTTCCCACTGCGGTTTGGATATCTCCAAGTTGATCTATTCAAAGTTAGGAAGGTAGATAAATAAGAGGTGGTGTAAAAATGAAACCATTTTAGCTGATTATTTTAAACTGCTAATTTTAGTGAATTAATTTCATACGTGGATGTCTCAGTACTCACCAGAAGCAGAGCAAAAGGGGTCATATGGTTGCAGGAGCACTCCACATATTCATTATTAGTGCTATTGGTGAAACAACCATCCGTTTTCCAGGCATTGCTTCCTATGTGACAGAACACAAAAGTCAAATCAACATCAAATCACATATGCTGTAATAGGAAAAGGAGCATGTATAAGATGATTTTTCATCTATTACTGTACCTTTTTCATCATAGAACTGACAGGACAGGCTGTAGTTCTTTAAATGTTAATGCAAAACAGAGACGACTCATTAGCAGGACATTTTGAGGCAATTTGAGAATATTTCAAATTACACTTACAGATGAGGAATTTGTGTAATTCATTTTGAACAGAATTTTAAGTGGATTGATCAATTCCTTAATGTCACGTCCAGGGACTTCAATCCGTATGACTTTCGAGATCAACATTTTATCTCCCAGTTTAATCTGTAAAAAATTCATTGTTTGACTTATAAGCTTACGATTGAGAATCTGTGTGACAGCAACAGTGCTCCTATCGCTATGATGCTCAAACAGAACATTAAAGGGTGTGTTATTTGAACCTTAAAGTGATGATCGGAATCGTAGGTAACAACACCAATTTTGTTATCCGATTGGTTTTGGAAAGGCGTCAACGGGATCCATGTCTCTGCCACATTCGCATCATTAAATACCTTAAAAGGAAAAAAGACATCAGGTCTCTTTAATAATTATCTAAATTAAAGATTTACATTCTTTCTGTATATATACGTTTTCTACATTTTTTAGAAGTGTCAAAAATTAAGCTGCAACCAGATGTTATCTCAAATGTTCTGTAAGCCATTTCTTTTTAGGAATACCATAAATAAAATGCTGCTGTGATGCGATCAGACCCTTTAAGCCACCTTAAAGGCCCACTGAAGTGCTTTGAAATGCACCGCATTATTCAATGTGTTGATGTGATTTCCCCTGAAATGGCTCCAGCTGTTAGCAGCTCCTCCCCTTTTTTGAAACAGCCAATAGCGTTTCGTTAATATACAGTTTGACTAGAGCGCCAGAGCGGACCTTCTCTCTCTGTTTTGTAAAGCCAGTTTCCTCTAACACTGTTTACCATCATAATCTCCTCTATATCGCTTTGAAATGCAGCATTCAAATGGGTCGATATGTTTGTTGTCCGCGTGGACTCACGCATATATGATCCGCGCTGCGCTCTCGTGTCTGTAGTCTAAATTTAGACCATTTAGACCTGCTGCAGTGTGTGAAACTAACGTGAAAACAGACTTTATTCACCTCAAATGAAAGCATATTTGCACTGAATCGTTTCCTATCACATATATAGTGTGCTATGTGCCTTTCACCATGTAGAAATTAGTAAATGTGTGTTAACAACTGACTGATTTCAGCTTCAGCAGTGTAGGGGGCGGGCTTTAGATTCTAGAGCGCATTCTGATTGGACATAAGATTTGACGAGAAAGTGAAGTCTGCGATGATATCATCAAAATCTGAGTTTCGTTTTAGCGGAAGTGGGAGACATTTTGAATGCTTATATCTCCTAAATGCACATTTTGGTTTTGGAACATACCAGCTTATTCATAACTTTAAGGCTAACACAGTCATACTAAAAGCTAAAAAAAAATAATAATAATAATTTCAGTGGACCTTTAACTTGTGTTTCGGATTTGATTTGAGCTTTGGATGCATTACAATTTTTTTTACTTGAGTGACTACACTGTATGCGGCACGCAGACCGGATGTGATGTATTCCAGTTGGTGTGAGAATTATTAACACTTTTTGTTTAACATTATCAGAAACACTTGGTACATTTAAAAATGTTTAAAAGTACATGGTTATTGAAAAGTGATAAATTATGAATTTATTGTTTATATTTTTTAAATGTTGTCTGACGCTGTATTTTCATTCAAATAATTCATGGTTATTTTGTGATAGTTGTCTGAGGCTGTGATTGAACTTAGGTTTTTAAAACGTAATCCTCATAAGAGGTGCTGCAGAAATCACTTACAGCAGTTTAGCAGCTTTATAGATTTATATCGGCTCAGACCTTTGGTATATATGAGGAAAGTATACTTACACCTGGAGCAGTGATTTGTAAATAATCATGTGTCCTGCTTAAATTCATCTTAACCACACTCATGGAAAGATCCTCATGGTAGTAGGTCTTTTTTTGCTCAGGAAAAGTCAGATTTATAACACTGTTTATGGCGTTCTTCTCCACTCTGGTGAGATAAACATAAAACCAGGGCTAAAGAAGAGTTTCCAACCTTGCTCCTGGAGACCCCGACACATTTTGCATGTCTCCCAAAAACACACCTGATTGTTACTCTACGATCTGAAATGAGATCAGATAAAGGCCCTGGTAAATTTTTTTTAAAGGTTTTTGTTCTTCACTTAGTGGGTAAAAAGAAGTTTGAAATACCTTGTCAGCAGATTCATGAATTTTTCTCTCAATAACAATATAGGGTGCTTTCACAGTTCGGTTTCACAGTTCACTCTAGTTCGGTTCATTTGGTCCGAAACAAGGGCAAACAATTATACATTGTTGCATTTTTCAGCTTTTTTGGTTTCTTTTCACACCACACTGATTGCTTTGGTCTGAACCAGTTGAAACGAACCAAAACGCAGGCACGTGACAACATCCACATCACTCATTGGCCATGGCGTATTTCCTAAACTGCTTTTCGATTGGTCAGAATTTACGTTACATGTGGGAAAATTCCAACAGAAGAGGCAAAGCCAGCAAACTATAATAACACTATGGAGAGACGACTGCGCGGGCCACTTTTGTCCCTGGCCATAATCTACTACACTGTGTGTATTTACCACAGTATGCAAACAAAACATTTCTATAATGAAGCGCGGATGCGACGTGAAAACAACATTCTAATGCACTGCAGACGGCGAGCGCACATCGCTCGTCACTTCAAGAGGAGGCGTGCATTAATTATTAACTCTTGACATGCTTCCATCTTCCGAAAATATTGCCAACGATCTATCAGGTAATAATATCATGCACATAATGTCAGCGCAGTTAACTACGGCAGCTGGTTCAGTCCAAAAATGATCAGTACTTTTGCAGTTGGTTCTGTTCGAGGTCGGATCACGTTCTCACCACAAACAAACCGCTCCAGAGTTCGTTTGAAAACGTACCGAGACCACCTCTTCAAGGAGGTCTCGGTACACTTGTTTGGTCCGCTTTTGGTGCGCACCTGAGTGGGATTGCTGCTTTCAGACCTGACCAAACGAACCGCACCAAAGAGGGAAACGAACTAGTACGATTCAACCGAACTAAATGAGGCAGGTGTGAAAGCACCCATAAGCACAACAACAAACGAGGGCGGTGAGAAAACAGCAGTTAAGAAAGCCTCTGATCACAATGATGTGGATATGTTTGCACAGACAATTCTGCACTCCAGTAAAGTCATCTTCAGAACGCAAATGAAGATATTTGTGTTAAAATCCAATGACACCAATGTCATTTCCTCTCTCAAGACCCATAAAGGCACTAAAGACGTCGTTACAAAGCCCATCTCACTACAGCGGCTCTACAATCATTTTATGAAGAGACGAGAATAGTTTTAAATAAACTAAATAGAGAATAGTTTGAAATAAATAAATAAATAAATAAATAAATGAATGAATGAATGAATGAATGAATGAATGAATGAATGAATGAATGAATGAATGAATAAATAAATAAATAAATAAATAAATAAATAAATAAATAAATAAATAACAACTTATATAGACATGGGCCGATTTCAAAACACGTCTTTCTGAAACCTTGGAGCTTAATGAATCAGTGTATTGATTCATGATTCTGAACCGCTAATTCGATACACTGATTCAAAATGGTTGGAAGCTTTACGAAGTGGTGTTTTGAAATCGGCCATCACTACATAAATCGTTATTTAGTTGTTGTTGTTTTTTTCGCACAAAAACTATTCTCGTGGCTTCATAAAATGATTGTAGAGCAGCTGTAGTGAGATGGGCTTTGTAACGACGTCTTTAGTGCCTTTATGGGTCCTGAGAGAGGAAATGACATTGGTGTCAATGAAGGCCTTTCTGAGCCATCGGATTTCAACAAAAATATCTTAATTTGTGTTCCGAAGATGAACGGAGGTCTTACAGGTGTTGAACGAGGTAATTAATAACAGAATTTTCATTTTTGGGTCAACTAACCCTTTAACCCTCATCCTTCCCTTGGAAGTGTTCACTGGCGTAGTCCAAGATCTGAGGACTTTCGTTGCATTTGAACCACAAATACATAAATAAATAAATAAACTTTTCGAGAAGTTGTGGTCGAAATTTAAACAAAATATCAAATCATTCCCTCGTGGGTAAATTTGACCCCCATAGGAAGGCTTTACCGCTTTTACAGCTTCTCAGCTTCTACTGCGGCTCTCCAGTATTCACATTTTTATTCGCAGACGTCTAACTTCGATAGTCTGAACATAAAAAAAATTACCAGAAAGATACATCCACATCAAAGAAGGCAGAGCCTCAGAGCCACACCCACAATTTACATCATCGCCACGGACCAATGGTAGTTCGAAGAAGTATGACTGAAACTAACTCCAAATCAACTTTATTTTGGCCTGATTTAGTTTGAAATGATGCAACACTAGTTTGTTCTTTGATTTAGCTTGAAGTATATCGGGGCCAGACATCCTGTACTGTTTGGGGCCTCCAGGAACAGGGGTTGGAAACATGACTAAATGATTGCACATTTTAAATCTTAAATAAGGTTTTATATACCTGATGTAGGTATCCACAATATTTTCATTACAGATCACCTCTGGGCACATTTTTTTAATATTGAGAATGTTTCTCAGATCCTTTGGGATATCCATTGAATTCTCCTTCTGACTCAGCAGCTCAAGTATTTTGTCAGTCAAGCAATCAACCACAATACACTGTGGTGGATTCCATTCACATGTTTCTGTAAGACGTAAAGATGTAAGACGTTCTGTAGACGGAAGGAATAATTAATGTCCTGATTAAAGTAACACCACATTATCATTCTCAATGCACAGTTCTCATAATGCTGTTGTGTAATGAGTCAGAAGTTACTTACGTATTCTGAAGTCAACTCTAGTTTTACTCTCATTTTCCTCTGCACATATGCCATATGTTACTGGAACGGTGACATTTTCGTTTTGAAATAAATCTTGTTCACCGCACTCAATATAACAGAAATTGGTTGAATTATTATTTTTTGAACTACAACTTAAATTTTTTGCAGTGTCGAAAATAGTGATGTTGTGTCCAGATGTCAATGAGATCCTCATTTCCAATGTCTTTGTGTCATTAAATATTGTTAGATTTCCTAAAGGGAAAATACACAATTACACAGTGAAATGTAAGTCTTTAAGAGAGTTATCAGTTATCATTTCTATGGTAGGGGAGACTAACTGTCATCTCAGTGACTCTAAAATGTTGTGCTTTATTAGTTTTTGATTTCAAATACCTTGTTCAACATAGTAATGTTATAGTAATTCTATTCTTGATAATACAATTACAGTAAACTACTATATTTTGAATGTTTGGGGTCAATACAAGTTCTAACTTCTGCTCACCAAGGCTGCATTTGTTAGGTCATAAATACAGTAATATTCTGAATTATTATTAAAATAACTGTTTTCTATGTGAACATATTTTAAAATTTAATTTTGTCCTGTGATGAAATGCTTTATTTTTAGCATCATTAGAAAAAATAGCATATTGTGATAAAGTTCATTATTTTCCATAATGTAATGATAAAAATTAAACTTCATATATTTTAGATTCATTGCAAACCAACTGCAATATTTCAGGTCTTTTATTGTTTTAATAATGATGATTTTGGCATACAGCTCATGAAAACCCAAAATTCCTATCTCAAAAAATTAGCATATTTCATCCAACCAATAAAATAAAAGTGTTTTTAATACAAAAAAAGTCAACCTTCAAATAATTATGTTCAGTTCTGCACTCAATACTTAGTCGGGAATCCTTTTGCAGAAATGACTGCTTCAATGCGGCGTGGCATGGAGGCGATCAGCCTGTGGCACTGCTGAGGTGTTATGGAGGCCCAGGATGCTTCGATAGCGGCCTAAAGCTCATCCAGAGTGTTGGGTCTTGCGTCTCTCAATTTTCTCTTCACAATATCCCACAGATTCTCTATGGGGTTCAGGTCAGGAGAGTTGGCAGGCCAATTGAGCACAGTAATACCATGGTCAGTAAACCATTTACCAGTAGTTTTGGCACAGTGAGCAGGTGCCAGGTCGTGCTGAAAAACCAAATCTTCATCTCCATAAAGCTTTTCAGCAGATGGAAGCATGAAGTGCTCCAAAATCTCCTGATAGCGAGCTGCATTGACCCTGCCCTTGATAAAACACAGTGGACCAACACCAGCAGCTGACATGGCACCCCAGACCATCACTGACTGTGGGTACTTGACACTGGACTTTAGGCATTTTGGCATTTCCTTCTCCCCAGTCTTCCTCCAGACTCTGGCACCTTGATTTCCGAATGACATGCAATATTAGCTTTCATCCGGAAAAAGTACTTTGGACCACTGAGCAACAGTCCAGTGCTGCTTCTTTGTAGCCCAAAAGTGTCTTGACCTGGGGAATGCGGCACCTGTAGCCCATTTCCTCCACACGCCTGTGCACGGTGGCTCTGGATGTTTCTACTCCAGACTCAGTCCACTGCTTCCGCAGGTCCCCCAAGGTCTGGAGTCGGTCCTTCTCCACAATCTTCCTCAAGGTCCGGTCACCTCTTCTCGTTGTGCAGCATTTTTTTGCCACACTTTTTCCTTCCCACAGACTTCCCACTGAGGTGCCTTGATACAGCACTCTGGGAACAGCCTATTCGTTCAGAAATGTCTTTCTGTGTCTTAACCTCTCGCTTGAGGGTGTCAATGATGGCCTTCTGGACAGCAGTCAGGTCGGCAGTCTTACCCATGATTTCGGTTTTGAGTAATGAACCAGGCTGGGAGTTTTTAAAAGCCTCGGGAATCTTTTGCAGGTGTTTAGAGTTCATTAGTTGATTCAGATGATTAGGTTAATAGCTCGTTTAGAGAACCTTTTCATGAGATGCTAATTTTTTGGGACAGGAATTTTGGGTTTTCATGAGCTGTATGCCAAAATCATCAGTATTAAAACAATAAAAGACCTGAAATATTTCAGTTGGTGTGCAATGAATCTAAAATATATGAAAGTTTAATTTTTATTATTACATTATGGAAAATAATGAATTTTATCACAATATGCAAATATTTTGAGAAGGACCTTTACATATATATATATATATATATATATATATATATATATATATATATATATATATATATATATATATATATATATATATATATATATATATATATATATAGACAAGTTAACAATGAAATCATACTGGCATATCTTTTGTGAAGTGTACAGTACATAATGATGGTAGATTTTGACTGAACCCTTAGAAAAATTGTATTGTAAGAACAAAAGTTTTGCTCATAAACGTGAGGACCATCACATGTTTTACATTTTGTAATTTTTTAATCAAATATTTATCTTTGCAATGGCCTAAAAATGTCATTTTTTTGTGGTTTGGTGCTCTAACACTCAAAATTTGCTTAAAATATGGACAAACCCAGCAGTTGGTTTACATTTTTAAATAAAATAAAAAGATTCCTATAATAGACGGTTAATAGCAGATTCTATGACGGTTATAGTCAGAATTGCGAGATATAAAGTCAGAATTGTGAGATATAAAGTCAGAATTGTGAGATATAAAGTCAGAATTGAGTGATATAAAGTCAGAATTGTGAGATATAAAGTCAGAATTGTGAGATATAAAGTCAGAATTGTGAGATATAAAGTCAGAATTGTGATATAAAGTCAGAATTGTGAGATATAAAGTCAGAATTGTTAGATATAAAGTCAGAATTGTGAGATATAAAGTCAGAATTGTGAGATATAAAGTCAGAATTGTGTGATAAAGTCAGAATTGTGTGATATAAAGTCAGAATTGAGAGATATAAAGTCAGAATTGTGTGATAAAGTCAGAATTGTGTGATATAAAGTCAGAATTGAGAGATATAAAGTCAGAATTGTGTGATAAAGTCAGAATATAGAGATATAAAGTCAGAATTGTGTGATATAAAGTCAGAATTGTGTGATATAAAGTCAGAATTGTGATATAAAGTCAGAATTGTGAGATATAAAGTCAGAATTGTTAGATATAAAGTCAGAATTGTGTGATATAAAGTCAGAATTGTGTGATATAAAGTCAGAATATAGAGATATAAAGTCAGAATTGTGTGATATAAAGTCAGAATTGTGAGATATAAAGTCAGAATTGTGAGATATAAAGTCAGAATTGTGATATAAAGTCAGAATTGTGAGATATAAAGTCAGAATTGTGAGATATAAAGTCAGAATTGTGAGATATAAAGTCAGAATTGTGTGATATAAAGTCAGAATATAGAGATATAAAGTCAGAATTGTGTGATATAAAGTCAGAATTGTGAGATATAAAGTCAGAATTGTGTGATATAAAGTCAGAATTGTGAGATATAAAGTCAGAATTGTTAGATATAAAGTCAGAATTGTGAGATATAAAGTCAGAATTGTGAGATATAAAGTCAGAATTGTGTGATATAAAGTCAGAATATAGAGATATAAAGTCAGAATTGTGTGATATAAAGTCAGAATTGTTAGATATAAAGTCAGAATTGTGAGATATAAAGTCAGAATTGTGAGATATAAAGTCAGAATTGTTAGATATAAAGTCAGAATTGTGAGATATAAAGTCAGAATTGTGATATAAAGTCAGAATTGTGAGATATAAAGTCAGAATTGTGAGATATAAAGTCAGAATTGTGATATAAAGTCAGAATTGTGAGATATAAAGTCAGAATTGTGAGATATAAAGTCAGAATTGTGATATAAAGTCAGAATTGTGAGATATAAAGTCAGAATTGTGAGATATAAAGTCAGAATTGTGTGATATAAAGTCAGAATTGTGAGATATAAAGTCAGAATTGTGTGATATAAAGTCAGAATTGTGAGATATAAAGTCAGAATTGTGATATAAAGTCAGAATTGTGAGATATAAAGTCAGAATTGTGAGATATAAAGTCAGAATTGTGAGATATAAAGTCAGAATTGTGAGATATAAAGTCAGAATTGTGTGATATAAAGTCAGAATATAGAGATATAAAGTCAGAATTGTGTGATATAAAGTCAGAATTGTGAGATATAAAGTCAGAATTGTGTGATATAAAGTCAGAATTGTGAGATATAAAGTCAGAATTGTGTGATATAAAGTCAGAATTGTGTGATATAAAGTCAGAATTGTGAGATATAAAGTCTTAACTAAGTTAAGTAGAATATTTGATGCTGTTGATATTTACGCTTTCATTTTCTACAAGCTTAAGTTGAGTACTAATACAGAATATCCTTTATTTTTTTATCTTTTATTCTTGCCTGAACTGACTTAGTTTTTTCTGTAGTATTTACTTCACAGAATTAGTTTTGTCAGTGAAGTCAAAAGGAGTGCAGCTTCAGTCTCCCATACATAATACATTCAACATGTTTACTTTACGACAGTAGGTTTATGGAAATATTCTGCAAATATGTTCCTGTTAAAATTTCCTTATTGGAATCTAAAAACCTTTTTAAATACAAATTAAAAAAAAAAATACAAGGAATTTTAATAAAAAAAGTATTTATTTGGGATTGAAGAGGGCTTTCACCATGTATAACCTAGTTTGTGCTTTAGCAATCATCTGTAAACTGGAAATGAAAATCTATTTAATATAATTAATAACTGCAAGTATGTAAATGTTTTCAATAGTTACCATATTCGAGACCACATTCCCCACCACCCAGGCCATAGATCATGATCAGAAGTAGAAAGAGTGTCATATCTTCAACTCTGTAGGAGTTTGTTCGAGGTCAGAATACAGACAAGGCAATTACAATATCATACAGCTATCATACACTAGAAACTTAAGTAATGACAATCTTTTCACATCTATTCTCTTTAAACGGCTTAATTACATAAACGCTCTCCAATATGAACCTAAAGAGGTTGATTCACGTACCTTTCAGTTTTCTTAGCTGGTGGAATTGGTGAAAGCTCTGTATGGTAAGGTCAGAATTCACAGACTGAGAGTTGATCATCAGCCACATTCAAATGTTGTGGCTTCAGACATATCCAATGAGCGGTAATGACATCAGAGCACAATGACAAGCCTTGTCATAACTTTTTATTTATGAGGATCATCAACAAACATTATGATGCTTGTGTAATTACCTGCACTGTCTATGAGCAGTTATCATCAGTGACAACAGCCTCTGAGTTATCATGAAAGGGCCAATTTTTATTTTGTTATGACACATTGCAGTATTCATTTTAAATGATTTGTCCATTCACAATTTATTTTTAAATTCACGTGCCTCATAATCTTCAATAAATAACCCCCTATTTCCTACAGCAACATCTCTGCTCTTCTCTGATGACGTGTTTACTGGCGTGTGGGCGGGGCAACCTGTCACTCACATGAGATCCACCAATAGCAAACCACAACCATCCAATCAAGTCCCGCCCTACATTTGTCTTGTTTGAAAATCCATTTCACTTGAATATAGTGTCCAGCCAAAAAAAAGTTGCCATTTGGATTTGTGATTATTATGTTTCTAGCATGTTATATGTTTGGTAACAGTTCTTCTAACCCAAGGCTGTCGTAACAATGTCTTAGACATTGTAGTTATGGATTAAACTATTAGCAAATAATGTTTTTTTTTTTTGTTTTTTTTAAGTATGCACATATTTGTCTGCCTCATATGTAAAAATGTGAAATGTTTTTTTTTTTTGTCAAATTCAGTTATGATTTATAAACAATGTCATAGCTATTTTCAATTCAAAATTCAGAAATTTCACAAAAAAAATGTCAAGTAGTTTGCATAACTTGATATTAGTGTTTATCGCTTGCTTTTATTGTAAAGAAGTTGTCAAATATATATATATATATATATATATATATATATATATATATATATATATATATATATATATATATATATATATATATATATATATATATATATATATATTTAGCTACTGTTGTGGCAAAAATATGTTAACTCCATTGCATTTCTGAATAAGAGACAAACCTTAGCCAATTGTGTCTTTATAAAGATTTAATCCTTGCAAGAATGAATCCACAGTCAACACAACCAGGTAATGCCTGCGTCGAGTGTAAACTGAGGAAACAAAAGAAGGCCCAAGCTTATATACCCTTCATTCTCCCAGTATTTTTCCGTACAGGGGGGAGGTAAGAAACACACACACAAATGGCCCGTCTTAGAACTCATTTAAATGAAAAGCAACAAACAATAGTCTTTGATCTAACTTAGATTAGCCGACACCTCTGATGAGGGAAAGCTCTCAAACTAGGGTTCCTGCCACTACCCCGTGGGTTTCAAAAGACACTGTCTTTTGGTGTTTTATTATGGCAGAAACAGATGTTGACTTCTTATGTGAACTCAAACATAAATTATTAAAATTTCTTCAACACTACTTACACCTTATCACTGCTATAAAGTGTTGTGCTGGAATCATAGCTGTAAAAGAAGATTAAAGGGGTTGCGCATCGGACACGAAGCTCAGAGCCGCGCCACGTCTTTAATTTGAATACCCCCATATTGGCAAAATGGTATGAGCCTCGTTTATCCTCGTCATAACACCCGCGAAGATTCGACTTTGAGATCGGTGGCCGAATCCGGCTCTGCATATTGATGCATCTAATCTTCGACTAGTTGGGGTCACCCAACGCACCTTCACTCTCTTCCATTGATGTAAGTGAAGCTGAGTTTAATATATGTGAAATTATAATCATGAAAATATATTCACGCCTCATGTTAGTTGTATAGTTGTATAGTTGTATCATGTATAGTTTTTAATCAAGTAAGTTTTTGCCATATGTACTTTTATTTCTACATTGTTTAATATTTCTAAAGCTATTATATCATTATACTGTGGATACTGCTTTCATATTCTCATTACAACTTGTACATAGCTGAATTCCACTACACTTTTAGACACATGCTCGCAAACTTCCCAAAGCACTTCCCGAGCTTGGGGAATCTCTGCAGCCATTTTGAAGTGCGCTCCACTTTGTGACAATCCTGCCGCACTGGTGTTGAAAACTGAAGCCAAAGGGTCTTGATCGCCCTCCTGGTGGTTGGTCGCATTACACGCAATAGGATAGCGTTACAAAAGCTACCAGAGCAACGAAGAAGGTGACGTAGTCAGAGTGTAGTCCTTTTTAAGGAATGATTTTAGTGCCATTCTTTGTTCTTTTCTCAAAGAAAAGCTTAACTCCAAGTCTTCCAGAGTCATGGCCAAAGCTAATTCGAAAGACCGCCGTTCGCCAGCTTCTTTATTTTTAAGTAGCACGGCGAAACCGTCACAACTCTGCCGTCATTATATTAAGCCCGCCCACCGACTCTATACACGATGTGATTGGCTTGACCAGAGTTTGGTTTTTCAAGCCTGCAAGCCAATGGAGAGTTGCTAGACGACCCTGCCTACAAATTACATTTGCTGCCACTAGGGTGCGTCTAGAATTCTAGCCTAGTAAATAGATGCAAGTCATAGACAACTGTTTTATGATTGAAATGTTCAGCTACCGACAGTTGACTATCTAGTGAGGTAAACGACTTAATTTTTTATGGAATTTCACCGTTTTGAATTGAAAAAATGCGATCATGATCTTTTGTTACATATTTTTTTAGACATATGAATAAGAGTGGAATAAAATATATTAATTATTCAATTGTTATGATTTGTAATAATACAAATTATACCCCAAGGTGCCTCCAAACACAAAAGTGAAACTCCGCCTATGGTGGACGGCCTGTTTTATTGAGCCTGATCTCACGAATACCCAAGAGCGTGTCATATACACGCCATTTGCACCCATTCCGCGAGATTTCACCCTCGTAATATTGATACGCATTACCATGAGTTCGTGTTAGTTTTATTAGACAAGGGAACCAGCGGCCTCGTTCAGCTCCACAACTCTCGGTCCTGTTCTGCTTCCCCATAGGAAAGAAAAATCCAAAGTGAGATCTCTTTAGCATCTCAAATGTTTCTCCTAGACAAAAATAAGGTTAGTTTAAAATCAAATGGAGACTTTTGCTTAAGTCTCCTGTTTCTCACACTTGTCTCCTGAGGCGAAAACTCTCCTTTAACGTTTTAGAATAAATCTCAACAGTTTCACACATTGTGCTCAGACTTTTCTCCTCAGCTACAGAGACTGGGTTGCTCATATTTGTCTCCTCTAAAGATTAAGAAGTGATCTTAACAACATCACACACTGTGCTCATACTTTTCTCCTAAACTAAACACTCAATGGATTCACACTTGTTTACAAGTTTCAGAAGAGGTATCACACACTGATATCTCAAATTTTTCTCCTTATCTAGAGACTCTGGATCTTTCTCATTTGTCTCCCCTAAAGATTCAGAAGAGATATCCACAGTTTCACACACTTTGCTTAGACTTTTCCCCTCAGCTAGAGTCTCTGGAGACTGGAACTCTCACTTTTTGTCACCTCAAGATTCATAAGAGATCACTCAACAACATCACTCATTGTGCTCAGATTATTCGCCTTAGCTAAAGACTCTGGCGCTCTCACATTTGTCAAATAAATGATGTGCACTGTGCACATAAACTGTACAACTTCCTTATTGTATACAACAGTTAAGAGTAACGTTAACCTTATTTACTGAGGTCTCTTCTAAAACTATGGAGGAGATAAACGTGAGAGGTTCAGTCTTTAGTTTAGGAGAAAAGTCTGAGCACAGTGTGTGTTGTCGAGATCTCTTATGAATCTTCAGTAAAGACAAGTTTGACATTTCGTGTGTTTTTAGCTGATGAGAAATATCTAAGCACAGTGTGATGTTGTTGAGATCTCTTCTAAACTTTGGAGGAGACAAATACGAGAGCTCCAGTTTTTCACACTAAGTAGAAAAATCTGAGCACAGTGTGTGATGTTGTTGAGATCTCTTCTAAAACTTTAAAGGAGACAAGTATGAGAAACAGGACACTCAAGAAAAAGTCTCCATTTAATGTTAATGTATTTATGTCTCGTAGAAACATTTGAATTCTTAAAGTTTTAGTTTTTTCCCCCTCTGGGTAGCTTGTATGTGATTCATCCACGCCATTTTAATCAAGCACAATACATGCATTGTTCTTTTGCACAATGAACAAAACAAACTATGCATACATGCATGCAAAATGGCCTGTACAAGATAAACTTTGGAGTTTAAACAAAGAACCAAAAGGTCAAACAGCAACCATGAAGCACTGATACACTATAGTTTTACATTTGTTATAAAGAAAGAATTTATCTAGACTAAACGCCATACACTTGTCTAATCCTTTTTTGGAATAAGCACTGCATAATCATTTCTGGGCATTTAAGATACATTTAAATGAGTAACCCTTGATATTACGAAACACATAATGCTATTTGAATGATAGTTTCAGTTTTCACAATATTAGAACAAATTTTAAATGTAACATGTTTCTCCTAAAATTTGAATAACCTAAAAACTCCTAAAAACCTTAATAACTTTTTTACGTCGGTTACATAAAAAGGTTAGCCTAGAAATCTAGACGCACCCTAGCGGCAGCAAATTTAATCTGCCCGCAAGTGTCGTCTAGGCACTCTCAATACCCTTCTGAGCTGTATTCCCCTAACTCTGGACGGGCCAATCACATCATGTATAGAGTCGGTGGGCGGGGCTATAAGGACGACGGCCGAGTTGCGTTTGCGTGCTTCTAGTAAACACAGAAACTGGCGAACGGCGGCGGTCTTTCGAATCAGCTTTGACTGCGATTCTGGAAGACTTGGAGTTAAGCTTTCTCTGAGAAAAGAACAAAGAACGGCACTGAAGTCATTCTTAAAAAGGGAAGATGTGTTCGGAGTTTAGCCGACCGGATACGGCGAATGTTTAATCAGTCAGCGAGCTCTGCTTCACCTTCGTTGCTCTGGTTGGTGTAGCGCTATCCTATCGCATGCAGAGGGAGTTTGAAAGACAGCCGTTTATCCCGCCCCTCGGATTGAGCCGTCAATGGTGAGTTTCCAGACCAAACATCTTGATGTGGGTCTGGCTTGTCAGGCTATAAAAAGGTAGTTTAATTTTAATTGCAAATTTAAGACTGATTTAAGCCATTTAGTTAACTACTACTTAGCATAGTTGCATAGTAAATTAAAAACTACTTTGACCAAGTTTATGCAGCTGGCTGGCACCTGAAGGCAAATCTGATACCTAAATGAGACATATAAGAGATAATAAGCCTTTAGTATCCTGTACCCTTTAGTATTAGGAAAAAAAAAAAATCTCTGAAGATGTTTTTTACAATGGAGTTTTGAAAGAGATTACAGCAAGACAATAAAGAGATCTCCCACGTTTCTTGTTTCTCATTTTGCACTCCTTGATTTTAAAGCTTATTTGACTTTATATAGGCTATTTATATTAATATTAACAGAGTGCCTATTGATGATTGATTAACTAAAATGATAAATGTGTAATTGATTAAGCGTATAATAATTACATAAATTATATCTAAATCATTCCAAATTATTATTATTATTATTATTATTATTATTATTATTATTATTTTTGCTATCCTCAAGTGTCTTTACCTGCAGTCCCGATAATTCGACTCCATCAGTTCCGCCTGACAATGAACATGTTTGGACAGATGCAAATGTTGGTGGCGTCCATATAAATGATCCCCAACGCTTGTGTCACGGTTGGCCTTATGTTGAGAAGCACTTCCGTGGTGTTTTTTTTTCTTCTAATTTTTGCAGCCTGATTACAAAAACAAGCTTCACCATTAAATGCTTTGCCCCAAGCATACAATTATGATGATTCATGAGGGTGAGTAAATGATTGGAGCATTTATATTTTGTGTGGACTATCCCTTTACGAGCACATTGTCAGTGGGTTTTTTATACAGGTTTGGAATGATATGAGGGTACAAAAGCTATTTCTATAACCCATGAAACCTATGAGGTAATAGGCAAAGTCATTCAAATCTTGCCGTTAATAATTTACATTGGATGCTATTTAACAGTTAGTTCTCACATTTGATATGTTTAATGCAAACTATTGATTCCTGAATTTCCTCTTTCAATATCATTAAGAGGAATACAATTATTTATCTGAGCAACTGAGAAAACCCCTCATTTTAGAGTAGCAAGATGACCTGATGAAAGGAGGAAATGATGAAGAAGATAAAAGACTGCCTTGAGTAGTCTAAAGTCATTTGGATAGACCTGTGGATGTCACTTTTTGGACCCATGGAGGTTCTAAAGAATAAAAGATTCGCCACCGAATTTTTATTTTTGTGAGTTGAATAATTTTGACCTCAAATGTTTAGAGTTTTAAAATTGTTCATAAAAACAACATTGAGAAGAAATATCACTTGATAATTTTTGAATTTAAAAAAGGGCAATATATTTTATAACAATTCTGCCTATTATAAATGATTATACTATTATTATAATTAATTATAATAATAATAATAATAATAATAATAATTATTATTATTATTACTATTATTAAAAGCAGTATTATTTAAAAGGGGACAGTGGTCCAATCAGCAAACAGAGGGAGTGGCTGAGAACGATGACGTTGATGTTGTGCGCTAGTTCGAGTTGTAGTTCATTAATGGTCCTGTTGGGTGAATTCGGGAAAAGTGTGATTTTCCAGATCTCTGATAGTGGTGAAGGAGTTGCTGAAGCCTTATTCGGATGGTAACTGTTTCTCGTGGGGTCGGAAGGTATTGTCATCATTTACAGGGGCTAGTCAGTTATTTTATTGCCGTCCGTCTCCCACCGCCCGCGGAAAAATCCCCGGCCGAGTTACCTACTGCTTTTGACAAACACCGAGGTCGTGTGGTGATGTATTAGCTGTCAGAATCCACATCTCTGAGTTTTCAAGAATATATCACTTCAAAATGCTCTGTTTATAATCATTTTTGGCCACTGCAGAGCACCGTACGGTTGCTTTGCTGTTATTTGGATGCATTTCTAGACTTGTATTTCTTTAAAATGCTGGCAAGTATTTACAAGAGCAATATATTTCATCACTGCTCAAACAAATTAAAATAAAAGCACGTAAACATTTGAATCGGTCCGTTATTTATAGCAGCATTTATTCTTATCATAATAAGCATATAACATTTTATTTACAGCATATAATCGTACGGACCACGTAAGCGGCTCGTTCCCATTCACAAAACTCCCATCCACCGTGGCGTGAATAAATCCCAATCCGAATGCACAAGTTTTAGGTTTTATCACTGAGGTGGCCTGCACATTAATTTTGTCGGATTTCCATGAGTGAAACAGGCGAAGGCCGCATGACATACGTCACGACCAAACGTTAGCGATTGGTTATGGCAGACCCAGAGTGGCTCAGGGCAGATCCAATAGTTTTAAACTTCAACAGAGAACCCGCCTTCGCGGAAATAAACGCTTGTCAATGGAGAGTGGCCAGCAGGGTGCGAACTACGGGGGAGCTAGGGGGAGCTCGGCTCCCCTAAATAAGACATGGGCTCCCCTGAAAACGTGATTTGAAAAATTTTGGGGGGTCTCAAAAATATTGACACTGTGTTATTTTGAGGTGCAATTTCAGTTTTCTGTAATGTGATCATCGTGGATTATTATATGTAAAATTTCTAAAAATATATAATTAATTCATGCATGACGGCAATTTAAATCTAATTGACTTCAATAAAGATAACTATGCATGCTGTTCTTGTCATGACCATCAAGGTGTGGTGGCGCTGCGGTGCTAATTCCACTCATGTTTAGTACATGTCAACGCAAAGATTCGTAGAAAAAACAAAAACGAATATCCACTTCTTGATCTTGGATTTCTGGAGGAACAGCAAAGGAAGCTGACCCTAAGCCTCTGTGGTCGATTCTGTGTTAAGGCATGTTATCCCCAATTATGTGTTGCGGCTGGGTTGATATAAGTCTGCGCGACTATCAATGTCCTAGTAAGACTAACGTTAGTTGAATGGAGGAATTATGGTATTCTTCTGTAGCCTGACGAGTAACTTCAACCGTTCATGTGAACTCAAAGACAGCCTGATGCTTTGTTTATAGACTATTTGTGGGCTTTTTGACCTATCAATTCTTGTTTTTTTCTTCCTTCATTAAAATCAAAGATGTTCTTCAATGATTGTAAATTGTATATTAAGAGTCTCCGCAATGCATTAAGCAATAGATTGACCCGTTCGTCTGTGTGTGAAGGAATATACACGTCCTCTCTTCCACGCCCCCCCCCCCCCCCCCACACACACACACACCCCGAAAAGTGGGCTCCCCCAAAGGCCACGGTATAGTTCGAACACTGGTGGCCAGACTCTATAGCTGTGTCTCATTTCAGAAGGCTGCGTCCTCCGGAGGTCGCATTTGAAGGCCGCATACGTTATAAGGCTGCCTCATTTAAAAAAAGTGAGTAGGACACTCCAAATGCAACCTTCGAATGCGTCCTTCTTTCACAGAAATTCGTTTTTACATTATCTGTGTCTCATTTCGTTAAATTTTGAAGGCTGCGTCCTCCGGAGGACACGTCCTGTGTAGGATGCAGTATATGAAGTGTCCTCAATCAGAATTAAACGAGACGTCCTTCGTAGGACACACAGGCAGGAAGTATCACATTGCTATGCCAACAAGTTCAAACGCCAGTTATATGAATGAAAATTATTTATAACTTGAAAATGACTATGAAATGTTTCTTGTCTTGACAGCAGTGTACTGTTCTAAACGTTTAAAAAGCACTAAACAGTTGTAATCCTGTTTACCACAACTATCTGTTTGAGGTAATAGAGCTTAAAAAAAAAAAAAAAAAAAAAAAGCTTGAACTACTTATTTTAAACACTACACATATGCTTGCATTTATATCTGACGGTGGTGTCGTTTTTTCATATAATATAAAAAAAAATCACGGTTGTTAACGGAGACGCAAAGAATTGTGGGTTATCTCCAGCCGTGAAGGCTACACCTCAGCACACTCCGAATTCCTGTGAAAGAAGGACGCATTCGAAGGTCGCATTTGGAGTGCCCTTCTCACTTTTTTGAAATGAGACGGCCTTATGACGTATGCGGCCTTCGAATGCGACCTCCGGAGGACGCAGCCTTCTGAAATGAGACACAGCTATTGAGAAACACCTTCAGAGTGTACATGAGGTGTATCCAAGGGGGTAATAGCACTAGGAAAGCGTTCCACCCCTAGGGGCTGCCATTGCTAACCAAGCCATCACCTGCTGTTAGCATCCCATTGACTCCCATTCATTTTTGAGTCACTTTGACAGTGAATAACTTTACATCTGAGGCGTTTAAAGACTCCGTTTGTCCGTTGTTTATTTCTAAAGAAACACGACAATGCATTAAAGGCTCCGTTACCTTGTATCTTGCACTATCGCCCCGCAGAAGCTGTTTTTGTAAAAATAGGCTAACGATTGCGTCATAACCAACGCGACTCTGTCGCACAGTTAAGAAATTACCGTATAGACCTGAGGAGATGCTCGCAGGCAATCTTTTACTGTCTATGAGACAGTCGGGGGGACGTGGAGACATAAAGTTTGATAAAGTCAAGGGAGAAGAATGGGGAGAAGCCCATAGTGAGCCAAAAGCAATGGGAGGAAATATTTAAACAACGTGATTCAGATTTCACTTTCCACAACTACTAGAAGACCTACAGCTGTCAGACAGGAGACTCACGTCACATCTACGTCGTCAAGCTCCGTCTGAGCCTGCGCAGTTCGCTCAGCCATCAGGAAGTGAGTGCTCCTAGGTTGACTTCATTATTTAGCTGTTGACGTCAATGGGATCGCTCAGTCCATTTCTTTTACTGTCTATGGGTGTATCCTTCACGGCTGGAGATAACCCACAATTCTTTGCGCCGCCGATAACAACCGTCATATTTTTTCAATATTATATGAAAAAACAGCACCACCACCAGATATACATGTGAGCGTAGGTGTGGTGTTTAAATGTAAGTAGTTTAAGCTTGTCTTTGTTTTTTAAGCTCTATACCTCAGACAGATAGTTGTGGTAAACAGGATTACAACTTATTTAGTGCTTTTTTAAACGTTTAGAACAGTACATTGCTGTCAAGACAAAAACATTTCATAGTCATTTTCAAGTTATAAATAATTTTCATTCATATACAAAGGATGTCTCGTTTAATTCTGATTGAGGACACTCCGTGCATCCTACACAGCATGTGTCCTCCGGAGGACAAAGCCTTCGAAATTTAACGAAATGAGACACAGCTTATGTACAAATGAAATGTACGAGAGTCTGGTAAGACCGGGCTAATATTTTGCCTCAATCACTGCAATTATTTTTTATTATTTGTGCTCAACTTATAAAATGAGTGTTTTTTAAAGGCATATGCCTAGTCTACTACTAAAATGCACTAAACAAGTGCTCATATGGCCCAAGTGAATAGAATTATACAAAAGTATATGCTAGATCCGATTTAAAGAAAAAACATTGACACATTTGAAAGGGTAAAAAAGAAGAAGAGACAATCTCAACGTGAGATGTGGTTCGCTTTACCAGCCACTAGATGGCAACAAAGACATTTATTCTTTAAATATTGTCATTGTGCATGTGTATGCTAACTTTCTAGTGTGGATTATTTAAAATATGTTAAATGTTTAGTTTAGCCTCTGACATTTTAACTCAAACTAACACATAATTACATTAAATTTTATGATCTATGCATGAAAAAAACAAACAACAAAACATGTAAATACAGTAGCGTTTGTAACATTTGCTGGGGTAATATATTTCAAAAAATAGGAAACAGAAGAACATCTAGCTCATGGATGTTTGCATGTTGGTGTTTTGACATTTAAAAAAATAATAGGGCTGTTCATTTTCCTGATATGGAAATATTCTGAACTAAAGCCTTTATACTGGCATACTGGCTAACTTTTCGCACGCACAGTAGGCTAAATGCTTTAGACTGTTTGTCATCTGAGCTATGATGTCATATGGTACCATTTGAAAGCTTAGAGTCTCTACTTTCTGGAAATATGCATCACTTTGGCATTTGTTTTACACACAGTAATGTAGTTACACTAAATTACTCTGGTGCCATTTCCGCCTAGATTTGGCCGACCCAAATTGAAAAGCTTCCCATACTCACATACAGTGGTCTAGGTTCAAAATGTTGGTGTCATTTTACAGCAAACCCTTTAAAGTTACATAAAACACTGCTAAAAGGGATAAACATGTAAGTATATGTTATCTAAGCTGTTATAACCCCCAAAAAGTAGGCGCTTTTTTATTTTTATCTTTATAAATTCATTTTTTGAAAGTGTGTAACGGTAACCTTTAAAGGCCTGAGTTACACACTTTCAAAAATGAATTTATATTTAAAAAAAATCAAAAAGTGCTTTAATTTTTTATAACAGCTTAGACAACATATACTTACATTTTTAACTTTTAGCAGTGTTGTATGTAACTTCAAATGGTTTCCTGTAAAATGACACCAACATTTTGAACCTAGACCACTGTATGTGTGTATGGGAGGCTTTTTAATTTGGGTAGGCCAAATCCAGGCGGAAATGGCACCAGAGTAATTTAGTGTAAATACATTACTGTGTGTAAAACAAATGCCAAAGTGATGCATATCTCCAGAAAGTAGAGACTCTAAGCTTTCAAATGGTACCATATGACATCATAGCTCCTTCACAGACATTTCAAACGGAAAGCATATACATGACGATGCCATTCCTGACCCTTTACAGGGTCCATGGAGTTTAAGTGGGTAACTCATGATGAACCTCAGGCAAACTGCACACTTTGCAGAGAAGCATTTCAGTTGCTCAGTTACAGCAGCATACATGTGCCTTATTTTGCCACACTGAAGGTAGCAACCCTAATCTACACTTCATTATCCATAATAATGCATGGCATGTAGATTGAAACTGTTGTAAACTGTTAAAATAATGTTGTAAACTGTTAAAATAATTGAAAGGATTTTAACATATGGCTGCAACATAAAATGTGGGGTCTGTCTGAATTCACTGTTTCAGTTAATTATATGCATTCTGCAGATACTTCTAAACAACAAGGCACATAACATTGCATTAAGGGTAGACTCACTACATTGCCAAAGGTATTGGGACACCCCTCTAAATAATTGAATTCAGGTTCCAATCACTTCCATGGGCACAGGGGTATAAAATCCAGCTTTAGGAATACAGATGCTTCAACAAACATCAGTGAAAGAATGGGTCGCTCTCAGGAGCTCAGTGAACTCAAGCGTGATAGGTTGCCACCTGTGCAATTACTCCATTCGTGAAATGTTCTCGCTACTAAATATTTCATGCTCTACAATTAGTGGTATTATTACAAAGTGGAAGCAATCTAAAACAGCCACTTAGCCCCGAAGTGGTAAGCCATGTAAAATCACAGAGTGGGGTCAGCGCATGCTGAGGGTCACAGTGCGCAGAAGTCGCCAACTTTCTGCAGAGTCAATAGCTACAGACCTCCAAACTTCATGTGGCCTTCAGAATAGCTCAAGAGCAGTGTGTAAAGATCTTCATGGAATGGGTTTCCATGGCCGAGAAGATCATCCAAGCCTTATATCACCAAGTGCAATTGGATGCAGTGGAAGCACGTGGAGATGTGTTCTCTAGAGTGACCAATCACGCTTCTCTGTCTGGCAACCCAATGGTTGCCAGGAGAACAGTACTTGCCTGACTGCATTGCACCAAGTGTAAAGTTTGGTGGATGTGGGATTATGGTGTGGGGTTGTTTTTTTAGGGGTCGGGCTTGGCTCCTTCGTTCCAGTGAAATGAACAATTTCATGCTCTTAACTTTGTGAGAACAGTTTGGAGACGGCCTGTTCCTGTTCCAACATGAATATGCCCCAGTGCACGAAGTGTCAATCCATAAAGACATGGATGAGCGAGTTTGGTGTGTAGGAACTTGACTGGCCTGCACAGAGTCCTGACCTCCACCCTATAAAACACCTTTGGGATGAATTAGAGCAGAGACTGTGAGCCAGGCCTTCTCGTCCAACATCAGTGCCCAACCTCAAAAATGCGCTTCTAGAAGAATGGTCAAAAATTCCCATAAACACACTCCTAAACCTTGTGGAAAGCCTTCCCAGAAGAGTTGAAGCTGTTATAGCTGCAAAGGGTGGGCCGACTCCATATTAAACCCTACGGATTATGAATGGGATGTCATTAAAGTGTGCATGTAATGGCAGGCGTCCCAAAGCTTTTGGCAATATAGTGTATGCTTTATCAATTCATGCATTCACTGGAATCACACCGTTGTTGCTGCCATTAATGTTGTGCTCTACAGTTTGGGCTAGCAATACTGTAGTTAAAATGTAAAATATAGGCCCACTGTTAGATGTTTGTATTGTTAATGGACTCAACAATCCCACACATGAACTCAGCATTTTAGACTTGTATTTGTATTGCTACATGTGAATGAAACAGAGCATTTGCAATTTTTTTTACTATGATCAGTACAAAGAAACACTTGCAACCCACAATTATTATTTTTTAATAAGTAAAAAAATATGTTATTTTCTTCAATAAGGTCAAAATGTCATTTCAGCTTCACTTTATTTAAAGGTGTCCATGTTACAGTGTAATTGTATATTTAATAATATTATCCACATGCACTATAGGGCTAGAGTTAAGATTAGGTTTGGTTTAGGTTTAGTTGCATGTAATTTTGCGTAATTTATAGCTGTTACATGTAACAAGGGCACTGTAAAATAAAGTATTACGGTAATTTATTGTTTGCTGTTTTAAAAGGGATAGTTCCCCACTCCTGCTTTGTTTCTTCTGATATGAAATCACATCCTTTTCTACCATTCAATTTAGATACATTAGAAATATTATTACTAATAACAATAAAACAATACACATCATACATGAAAGTTCTTCACAATCATAAAAAACAAATATCGACAGTATAATTTCACACAATATCAACATAAAAAAAAAAAAAAATTCTGACGAGACAGGAATTAATTAAATTATTTACTGACTGCAAATTTCTAATTTCTAAGTTTCTAAACGTCCAGATTTGTTCTACGATTTCACTTGAAGTATATTGGGGCCTTTACAGCACATTATGGGTATATCTAGCTGGTGGTGCACTTGTTATTGTGGTGCATTGTGGGACTGAATGAGTGTGCTAGATAATGTACACTATGGTTTCGGACACCACTAGAAATGCTTGTGTCATTGAAATAGTTCACTGTATAAGGGTGTAGAGGCAAACTCAGAGTCAGTCAGAGTGTGGGATTTTTGGGCCTCTGGTGGCACTAAATGGAATTAAAAAAGATAAATCACTTTAAAAAAGTGTTCCCAAAACTATCTCCCATCATTGAGAACAAAGCCATAAAAAACTAATGCTTTTTATTGAGCCCAGCCGCTTTGGCTGTAGACTGCAGTCTGGTAGATGTTAGGCATGGGCTATTCCTTTTGTTTCTCACTGGTGAAAGTGTCAACAGTGGATAAAGACTTGGTATGATCCACTTTCTGTTTGTCTGGCTTTGCTGTCAGACACATCCACAGAAAGATAGATGCCCCTGCAAAAAATAAAACAATGTTGAAAGCAACTGTAGTTTTATAGAAAACATTGACACTTTACAACATTCAAACATATTTTCAAATTTTTTTAACCTCTTATATGTTCTATAACTACATTTCATCCAAAACACCTCATCTGTTCAAGAGAACAAAACTTTCTGGGAAGTTGCCGCCTTAAATATTAGGGGGGGGGGGGGGGGGGGGGGTTACAGACATATCCAAAATCACAAGACAGTACATAAACTCACAGAAACATGTTTGGCAGACGGTTCTTAACAATGATTGCCTACGCCAGGCGCTCTTTGAGGTGGGCATACCGACTCACGTTCCCCACGGCACGGTCTCCACTGCTGCTGAGGCACAGCGGCAGCTCAGTTCGTGGGGTTCGCATATGGATCTGATGGAGGGGTGTGAGACGGGCCAGCCCTTTCCCAGCCTTCACCTGTCAGATCTAGTGCCGCTTCTCTGGGTTCGGGAGACTGCACTGCGGTTTCTCACGCCCGTGGGGCGGCCGCGATACTGCAGCTGTCTTCCTCCGAGGAGGTGGATGTCTGCAGCGTCGATGCAGGGGTTGAGGACTCGTCACTTCAATCCCCTGCCAGTGAGAGCATCATGAGGGAGTCTGTGTAAAAAGCAGGCTCGACGAGCTCTTTCTCCCCGCACACTCTGCTCAGCCTCAGACTTCGGTCCATAGTAACACAAGCATCGGTTTACATGTGATACTGTTTGGTGCGAGGCATGCATTCAGCTCCTGAGGGTGCTGGCTGTGTTCATTGAGAAATATCTCGACGCATATAGAAAAAATAGGTGCGCTTATCAGGGGTTTCATCCTCTCGCCTGTGGTCTTTAATCTCAAGGGATGAAAGCCAAATATGTTGTACACAGATCTTATCTCGTGTTTGCTGAGGCAGCGTGGAGATGACGATTCCATATGATTGAAACAGTATCGTCTGGTGATTATGGCTGATTTAATTCTGAGGAAATAAAATTAAATTGTATCTGACTTTGAGGAGTTAGATATGTTCTTTCATTCGAACCATGCTCATTGATGGGTGATTATGGTGGCTTTAATTCTGAGGAATTAAATAGGATTTATCTGACTTTGAGAATCTAGATATTATCAGCTTATCTTCCATATTGTAAAGACATGGTTATGGTTCGATGCCACGGGGTTTTAATAAAGGAAATAAAACACTATGGCAAAGACCTGGTCGCCACAGAGAGGCATTTTTGGTTATGAGCTCCTCACACATGGAGCAACAAAAACAGAGCATCGCCATTCGCCATCGCCATTCACCCCCCCCCCCCCCTTTTCAAAGCAGAGGATGAGCAAGTGGGTGGTCGAGGTTATCTCACTTGCTTATGTGATGGCGGGACAGCCTTCTCCTTGGCCGTCCAGTCCCACTCTACTAGGAGTAAGGCTGCTTCCCAGGCACTCTTGTCAGGGTCCTCCCTGCAGGATGTCTGTGATGCGGCAGGTTGGTCTTTGCCACATACCTTCGTCAGATTCTACGAACTTGACATTTATTCTACTCCTGGGGCTTGAGTGCTCGCCTCCTGACACTTCACAGGCGGGTATCCGGCTCCTGTGGATGCCCGCCTGTGGGTATTCTCGTGGGTATTCTCGTTCCCAAAGAGGTGACGCAGCTCGATTTCCTATGATAGTGAACGTCTCGGTTACGTCTGTAACCTTAGTTCCCTGAATTGGGAACGAGACGCTGCGTCACCTTGCCATACTCCCTGCATGCCCGCAAGCGCCTCGTTTCATCCTTTTCAGAAGCTAATGGCGTGTGTTTGCCGGTGTGCTTTATAGTTTCCGGGTCCGTGACGCCACCCGCCTATGACGTTCCGTCTTCCTATTGGACTGATGACATACATGCTTCACGACGCAATCACGCACAGGTGTTCCCAAATCGATGACGCAGCATCTCGTTCCCAATTCAGCGAACTAAGGTTACAGATGTAACCGAGACGTTTTCTCGTCAACACCATTGCTGAGTATTTTCTCTTTAAAACTCCTGTAAATCAAAGATAGTCTTAAAAACACGGTTTTAAATCGCTAGTGTTTCTGACATTGTAACAGTCTTCAGTCTGCTACGAGTTAAGCAAAGCTGTAGTAGTAATTCTCCCTGGTAGGGAGCAGTATTAACTTTGGTTAAGGTTGGATAAATGGATAGGAGAAGAGGAGATTGAGTCGTTTTTGGTTTGTGTGCCCATGTCTATGATAGCAGTGTTCTCATAGGTTTAACATAGAGAGAGGTATTCGTCAAGGCTGCCCTATTTTGCCTCATCTTTTTCTGCTACCCATGTAACTTTTAGCCATCCACATTCAAAATAGTAATTTGAAAGGTATCGCTGTGTCAAATCGATCAATATTAAGAAGCCAACTAGCTGATGACACAACTCTTTAAAAAATAAATAATGATCAAGTTCATTTAGCCTTGGACAAATTTAGTTTTTGCCCCCCTTCTGGTTTATGTCTTAATATCCATAAGTGTTAACTTTTATCTATAAAAGATTCTACTATTGCTACATCTCAGTCAAATCTGAAGTTAAATATCTAGGTATCATTATATGTAAAGATCAGAAAAAGAGAACAGAGCTTAATTTTGAACCTCTTATTCTCTCTATCCGACGCAAATTGTATTCTTGGTTACAGCGTGATCTGTCAATAACAAGTGTTACTTTTTAAGGAAGATGGTTTATCTTGGGTTATCTATCCTGCAATGAATGTTTCTGTGGAAATTTGTAGAATGCTAAATAAAATTATAGTCAACTTTGTTTGGAATTTTAAAACTCACTTAATTTAAAAAAGGTGTTATGTTAGCTAATCTCTCAATGGGGAGTTTGAGTTAGTGGATTTTTCTACTTTTAATAATTTATTTAAAGTTAAATGGATAAAAACGTTTTTAAAAAACCCCATATCCTGTTGGTATTTTATTCCGAATCATATATTTAATTCTGTTGGAGGTTTACTTTTTTTTATTGCGCTGCAATTTTGACATCTCTAAAATACCTTTATCTTTGTCTTGCTTTCATAAACAGGCTTTAATAAATTGGTCCCTTATATATAATTATCATTTTTCTCCACATAGCTACTTTATTTGGAATAAAAAATATATTAGATATGAAAATAAATCTCTTTTTTTCAACAACTGGTTTGATAAAAATATATGTTTAGTTAGTCAGCTTTCGTGGTGTTCTTTTTACTTATGAACAATTTATGCAATAATTCTCTTTCCAGTCCCCCCAAGAGAATATGCCATTGTGTTTGGAGCAATTCCCGATTGTATTATACCTTTAGTATCGCCTGGATGCCTGCCGAACTTAGCCCCGCCCACACATTTTTTAGGTCGGGCAGTTCGGTCTGGCCTTGCTCCACAGAGGAGTAATTATCTCTGAACAGAAACTGTTCAGACCAATGAAATCATCAGGGCGGGCTTTAGACGATGATGGACAGATGATCAACAGTCACGTAATCATCACGTCATCAAAGGGGCTTGGATTATATTTGTTCAAATCCTAAACGGAGAGCTTGTTTGTATGCATTCACCTTCACAATTTCTCTCAGAAATGATGATCATGTTGGGTAAGTACTTTGTGTGTCATTATTATTTTTTTTTTACAACACCGGATCGTGTATTCCAGCCTGATTTCAGCGTGCGTGCAGACAGGGTTGCCAAGTTTTTACAACAAAGCCCGCCAACTGCTAGCCCTAAACAATAGCTTCTCGTGGGGTTCTCCGGGGAAACAATGGTGTTTGGGGGGTAAAATGTGTGTTATTTGGCAAGGTTGCCTGCTAAAATTCGCACTCATGGGTCTATATATCACATAATAGTCGCTTCAACCCGCATAGAACATAGAAAACAATCAGCGGGGAAAAAACGCAGACTTGGCAACACAGTGCAGTTGAGCTCTGTTGACGTTGCTTCGTTGCTCTGATTGGTTGTAAGTCTATCCAATCGAGGTCTTTCCTGGTTCGGTTGAAACACGCCCCATAATCTCAGCCCAATGGAGCATCAGACTTATATTCTGACTAGAATTGAGTATGACCACGTCAGGCTACCTTTAGTAAAGTCTGGCCCTAAAAGTTCTTTAGACTCCCTTCTTTTTGACAACACTAACTTATTTGTTGACCAAAGTCTTTTCAATACCATGTGAAACAAAGACATTTGTTTAGTTATTAATAGATCTCAACCTTTACCTGCTTGTGTGAGTTTTTGGAATAACATATTTAGTGATATAGAATGGGAAGAGTTTTGGCCTCTTTGACCAAAATTCTTTTTATCTAATAAAGTTGAAGTTTCCATTAAAATGATCTATAATTGTTATCCGATAAATTATAATCTTGCTAAATTTAACAATAGTATTTCACCCAATTGCTCTTTTTGCCTTTAATATGAAGAGACAATTAATCACTTATTTTCAACTGAGTATGGTTATTTGTTTTGCCTTAATTTATTTATGAATGAGGTAATTTGATTAATCATTTTGTATAAAACTAAACTATTGTCACGCCCTCACAACCATCAGACACTGCCACGCCCACTCGTTCCCCATCACCAGCATTCTGAACACCTGTGCACCATCACCAGTCACCACTACATAAGCACTTCTCATCTTCGCACTCACTGTCTGGTCTTGCACCGATCCCACCATTGACTACCTGTCCTTCCTAGAAGCCCTCACCTGTAACCATCTTCGTCGTTTTCATCATCTTCGTCTCCACCATCATCCTCGTCTTCACCTCCATCGTCCTCGTCCATCGGAGTGTCACCATCCATCTAAGAATCACCTGTGTCCTTAACCTCTGATAATAAACTTTGCACTTGCACTAATCCCTCTGTGTCCTCGTCTGTGTCTGACAGAAGACCAGACCAAATGCAGAGCTATTCGGACACAGGCGAGGACCGCACCGCAGACCACTTCACTACGCTGGTTCACGCTGTACGGTCCTCACTGGTTCACGACACTCCCTCCACCGCTTTGCAAGCTAGCATGTCATTACCTGCACCACCGGCACCTGTTACTTCGTCAGCTGCCTGCGTAAGTCCCATGGCCTGACCAGCGACCTACAGCGGTGCGGCGGAGGATTGCAGCGGGTTTCTCTTGCAATATTACCTGTATATGGAAGCGAACTCCCATCAGTTCCACAGCGAGAGAGGCCGGGTGGTGTTTATCATCTTATTAGTCTCAGGCCGAGCCCTACAGTGGGCACAGTCGCTATGGGAAGCGAATACCCCCGTCATCGGCTCAACCACCGCCTTCTGCACTCATCTAAAAGAGGTATTTGGTCAACAAACTGCCGAATTATCTGTCCATGATCAACTGTTTTCTATTCGCCATGGCAAACGAGAGACAATGAGTTCCTATGCACTGCATTTCTGCACGCTGGCCTGTATGAGTGGATGGAATGAATCAGCACTCGTCACCGCCTTTCGCCACGGCCTCCTGAGGAAACCATCACGTTTATGGTGCTGGAGGAGTCAACCGCGGACATCATCCTGGGATGCCCCTGGCTTATATTACACCAGCCGCATATCCACTGGTCCACCGGAGAGATCCTGCAATGATGTGAGAACTGCTTTGATCGTTGTATTCATCGTTCTCGCCGAAAAGGTCCATCATCATTGTCAGTTCCTTCATCATTACCTGTCCAGTCCACCTCAGTAGAGAGTCCCGAAACTCAAGTCAACATGGCCATTCCCCCAGCTTACCAGGTGTTCCAGGATGTCTTCAGCAAGCGGTTGGCTACCAAACTACCACCCCAATCGGCCATGGGACTGTGCCATCAACCTCCTGCCTGGGGCTACTCTACCTAAGGGCTTCGTCTATCCTCTGTCCATCCCGGAACCGAAGGCCTTGGAGGAGTACGTGCACGAAGCGCTACAACAAGGGTTCATCCGTCCATCGACCTCCCCTGCAATTAATTCTGAGACTGTCAAATTTAGTTATCCTCTTCCTCTGGTCCCATCCGCCCTAGAACAGCTCCGTGGGGCCACCATCTTCTCCAAGTTCGATCTCAGAAGTGCCTACAACCTCATTCGCATTCGCAAGGGAGACGAGTGGAAGACAGCCTTCTTCACTCCGTCAGGTCACTATAAATATCGGGTGATGCCGTATGGGCTGTCCAGCTCACCCTCCGTCTTCCAAAATTACGTCAATTCTTAAATAAGTTCGTCATCGTTTATATTGACGATATCCTCATCTATTCTAGTGACCTGAGGGAGCATGAGGAGCATGTCTGTCAAGTCCTGCAAAAGCTCAGAGACCATCACCTTTATCTCAGGCTCGAGAAGTGCAAGTTCCACATCTCCACAGTCCAGTTTCTTGGGTACATCATAGACAACCACGGAGTCAAGATGGACCAGAGGAAGGTGGACACCATCACCCATTGGCCTCAGCCCACCACCATCAAAGAGCTGCAGCGCTTCCTGGGATTCGCCAACTTCTACCGCCGCTTCATAAAGAATTACAGCCTGCTCACTCACCTCTCTACTCCAGAACTGGTCCAAGTCTCTGACCTGGACTCCATCGGCCACGTAGGCCTCCCACCAGTTGAAGAACGCCTTCCAGTCCGCTCCGATCCTGGTCCACCCCAATCCTCATCTACCGTTTATCGTCGAAGTGGATGCCTCATCGACCGGGGTCGGAGCGGTTCTGTCTCAGCAGCAGGGGACACCCTCACGACTCCATCCATGTGCCTTCTTTTCCAAGAAGCTATCCCCGGCGGAGCAGAACTAAGACATCAGCAACCGGGAGCTCCTGGCGATCAAGCTCGCCCTGGATGAATGGAGACACTGGGTGGAGGGAGCAGAACATCCATTTGAAGTCATCACCGACCATCGTAACCTTGAATACCTTCGAGATGCCAAACTGCTGAATCATCGTCAGGCCCGCTGGGCCCTCTTCTTCACCAGATTCAATTTCAAGGTTACATACTGTCCAGGGAACCAAAACAACCAGGCGGATGCCCGTTCTCGTCTCCACCAAGCCGACCCTGAGCACCTTGAAACCATCCGCCTGCCAGCCATGGTTGTCAGCCCGATCCAGTGGGCGCTCCACAAGCAGATCCATCAGGAGAACGCCCAACAGCCTGCTCCACCGGGAGGTCCAGAAGGGCGCCTCTATGTCCCACCTCGCCATTGCCTGCCCCTTCTGGACTTGGCTCATTCTTCACCGGGCTCTGGACACCCAGGCAGGAGAAGGACCCTCTCGCTCCTTCGCCACCGTTACTGGTGGCCCGCCATGCCTTGGGATGTCTCCCGATTCGTTAAGGGATGTTCAGTCTGCGCCATTGCCAACACCTCTAGGAGACTCCCCGAGGGCAAGCTGGTCCCTCTTCCGATCCCCGAGCGTCCCGGGAGCCATCTGGGAATCGACTTCTTGACCCACCTGCCATCATCCCAAGGATTCACCTGTATCCTAGTCGTTGTCGAACGATTTTCAAAATCATGCAAACTCATCCCCTTCAAAGGTTTACCTACCGTATTGGAAACCGCGGAGGCACTCTTCACCCAAGTCTTCCGACATTTTGGGCTTCCAGAAGACATTGTTTCCGACCGAGGACCCCAATTCATCTCTAGAGTGTGGACCGCTTTCTTCCATCTCCTAGGGGTATCCGTCAGCCTCTCATCAAGTTACCATCCTCAGACCAATGGCCAGACTGAACGAAGATCCAGGAGATTGTGAGATTCCTGAGGGTATACTGTAATGATATGATGAACTATATGCCTTTCTCCGCTGACGTTCTATGATTGTTTGTGTAACACCAACACATTATTAGCTGTTTAATAATATAGTCAAGCAAAATGATAATCATATTAATTACAAAGTTGTGTGTCCACTCTGACGTTGTAAATAGCGCAATTGTGCAGTGTTTACCTCAGTAAGCTGGCCGACTATATTTAGTTTGTGTGAGTCAGTGAGTGGTGGCAGGGCTAATTCATGAATCCGCATACAAAATGAAGCAATGTTTTTTTTTTAGTTAAATTTAAGCTATTGCAAGGCACAAAGACAATTTCACAGAAAAGAAAACATTTAAATATGTAATTTATGGGATACAATTATTGACTACAGGGGGACTTTAACTAATTTTGATGAGCTAAATCAACGTAAAAAACATGTTTTTATAACTTATTTTTTTATTAATAAGTAAATAAAATCATACATTTATCAAATCATGAAATGAATTGCAGACATATGTAATAAAGACTGTAATAATATCTTGTGTTTGGATACCTGGTTTTTGGGAATGCAGTTGTGCAAGACGCAATTGTCTTATTTTTGGATCTCTATGTTTCCATCCAGCATTTTATAGGCTATATATATATATATATATATATATATATATATATATATATATATATATATATATATATATATATATATATATATATATATATATAATTATTATTATTTTTTTTTTGCCTATAAAATTCTGGATGGAAACATATAGATCCAAAAATTACATTAAAATAGGTGGATGAAACCATAGCGTATGGTTAAGAGTAAACCTACCTTGCAATGTGTTAAAGATGCAGAACAGGTAGAGAATAGGGTAGTTGATATATCCAGAGCCAAGAAAGACCAAACCCCATGTTATACCCAGCAGACACATGAGGCCCAGCACAGTGCCTGCGTCCTTCACTGGTATTTTCTTTTGCTTCTTTAAGTCCACTTGTTTTAGCTTAAAGATCTGTCTGGACACTGTGAGTAGGACCATTAAGTTGAACAGGAATACGACGGTGAAGTAGGAAAGGTTCACGCCATACAGGACGACAGGCTCTGTGATCCAGCAACTAAACAACATACAATAAACAATGATGAAAGTTAAAAAAAGAGGAAAAAACAAACATGCTAAAAATGAAAAGATTAAGTTATAAAGCAAGGACTCACGCTGCATTTGTTGCTTTAGAATTTGAAAAAGTCACATCTTTCGTGCCATAAAAAGGACGAGTAGGATAAGTGATATGAAATAACAGCAAACTTCCAACAACAACAGCAGGGACTCCTGTGAAGAGGAAAAGATCACGGGATGAGCCACTGCACTTCAATCATTTTTTATGTTTCTAGTATTATAGTGTCCTGGTCCAGTGTGCCCAGTTAACCCACTGCAAACCAATTACTAACCTTGACAAACAGTATACTAGTAGAAAGCTCTCATTTTTCAAATTTGGTACATTTTGATAGACATGACAAAGCAATAGTCATTTATTGAATTTTGATGAGTACATCAGAGACACAAGGCAAGTTCAAACCATTCTAACATATTGATGCACATGTAAAAAAAATCATAAAGATCCATTTTAATTGTCTCTAAAAAAAAGGGCCTTTCACACCAGAGGAAACTTTTGTATAGTTCCCAAAACCATTAACCAGTACAGAAGTGTACCCTTTTTGGCACGAACTAGGAACAATTTTAGTTTTAGGAACTCCTTTTTGGGAAACTAAATTAGCTTCTACTTCAGAGTTGTCACGGGTGGTTGCAGGAAGGCAGACGTTTTAATATAATATTTAAAGGGGGGGTGAAATGCTGTTTCATGCATACTGAGCTTTTTACACTGTTAAAGACTTGGATTCCCATCCTAAACATAGACAAAGTTTCAAAAACTAATGTTGGACGTTTGATGGAGTATTTCTGTGTCAAAAATACTCCTTCCGGTTTCTCACAAGTTTCGGCGAGTTTTTTTCGAGTATGGGTCTAATTGACGTTAAATAGAGCGGAAGGTCCTTGTATGGGCTGTACGGGCTCTTCTCCCGGTAGGGTGCGTGCGCGCGTGACTAGAGGGAGAGAGAGGAAATGCACGCCGTAAACAGTCTCTCAGGTGCAGATTCAGTCGTCCGTGAACACTTATGTGGCGCGCCGTGCTACACTTTATTCCTATGGGTGACGTCGAGCGGCTTCAGCACAGCATTCCGGGAAGGCAGCGCTGCATTTGAACCGATTTGAACGCAGAAATGACGGGAAGCTTCAAGGCATCACTTCAGTCGCGTCGCAAAGTGGATTTCCACGGTCACTGCTGTCACAGGACTTCACCAAATCATACCAAAGAAGTGTGTTTTTGACAGAGCGGTCCTGCTTTGGAAGATGCCGGTGAGTAAATCAACTTCAAATGTCTCTGCTATTGGCTACCGTCGCGTGAGTAAACATCAGTAAACGATACGATCGCGTGCTTCGTCATTCAAATGCACTAACGGTTACTCCATTGTTGTTCTGTATAACGTTACACTAGTCTGACTTGCAAAACCGTTCTGCTTGCTACTTCTAAGGTCTAGTCGCATACAATAGTCCATAAACCGAATCATGTCCTCATACTCTGCGAGTAAAGACACAGAAATGTGGAGAGGCCATTAAATACAGTAACTTACATACCACAGAGACGGACGTCCTGATGTTGCCGTTTCTCCTGTTCAGTTTATTTCAGCCTCAGATTTGATTGTGGATCATTATCTGTATTAGCTGAGATAGATGGGTTTCTCCACGCTTGAGGACGTCACCGATTTGCGCGCTTGTGATTCTTTAGCTCCGCCCACACGATACGCCTCCAGGCGCTCGGTTTTTTCCGGAAAGACTCGGTACAGCCCATATTTCTTTTATAAATATGATAAAACTAAAGACTTTTCGGAGATATGAAGGATGCAATACTACTCTATAGGTACTCAAGATTGACATGAGATTGACTGAAACTGAGTGTTTCACCCCCCCTTTAATAAAGGTACACAAAATGATAAACAGACAGGCAGGGCAACACTAAGGCTACGTTTACACATAGCTGGGTATTAGAGAAATTAATATTTCCTCCCCTTCATTTTCAAAACATTGTGCACACAACATCGTTTCCAAAAAAGTTGTCGCTTACATCAAACCTATGGGCGGCAGCGTATGGAGAAGGATTAGGCCATGCAAGCCAATCACATTCCTCAAAATCAACAACAATGAATAGCAACAGCGACTTCCTGTTCCTTTCAAAACAACAGACATGACGCAAGGTTCGTTTGTGTGGACAGACAGTGAAGTGGAGTTAAAAGTGTGTGTTTAATGGAAACGTTTAATGGAAACGTAAGCATTTTCTGGTGCATAATGTGACGTTTGAGAACCTAAAACCCTGTTTCTCCCAGTTCACACTGCAACACATAACTGCCGTTTTCAGAAATCTCCACTTTGGCCAGAGTTTTTAAAATTATTGTTTTCTGGGATAAAAACTGCATTTTCGTGTAAATGACAGGCCAAAATGCAGGGTAATATCTGCGTTTTCCCATCGTGTAAACGGGCCTAATTGTAACATTGACTAAACAGAGAATGAATGTGACGGGCCAACTTACTGCCTGTGCTCACAAGCTGTGTTTTTCCCTTTTTTATTTAGTGCTAATTCAAATAACAACTATACAAGAGATATCCAATATAGTAACACTTTAAGCTTGGAACATACTCTGCAAGAACAAAGAAATTTGTTTGTTTTCTCGACGTGGCAAGAACAAAGTTCGTTCTGGCCAGTACATTCATACTTCATGAGAAAAGCAGGTGCCGATCATTTGCATTTCTCCGCATTAACCCAGCCTACTTTAAATGTATGACCATTCACACAATAGTTCTCGGACACCTGCAAGAAAAAAGTTCTGCTCAGGCGATGTGTCGAGAACAAGCTGCAAGAACTCCCAAATCTGGGCTGCGAGAACAAAACAACGTAATTTTGTTCTTGCAGCCCTGGGAGCGAGAACTTTTTTCTCTGTTCTTGCGGAGTATGTTGCAGCCTTTAGAGCAGTGGTTCTCAAACCTGTCCTGGAGGACCACCAGCCCTGCACATTTTGTGTGTCTCCCTCATCTATCACACCTGATTCAACTCATGAGCTCATTACTAGAGACTGCAAAACCTGGGTGTGTCAGATATAGGGAGACATACAAAATCTGCAGACAGGTTTGAAACCATAACCATGTATTTTACAACATATCTACTTGTGATTCTTATTAAGTGGAGTAACTTTTTTTTAGGATTCTTTAACTGAAGTCTCTGAGATCCTGACACCTTGGACTTCTGGAGACTCCAGGTAGGTTGCAGTTCTGGAAAATTGTGGTGCTGGAGACTAAAGAGTTTCTGATGGTTTTACACTTAATTTTTCACCTTAATTCTAAATTATTTGGCAGTTGGTGTAAGTCGTTTCTTCGCTGTCTGTTTTTGTCTGACCCTGCTGAGCATTTCATCTTGATGTGGGGTACCAAAAGGCTTTAACTGTGAAAAAGGTAATTTAAAAAGTGGCACAATGGTTGATTAATTAGTTTGGTCTTTTTCAAATGGCCGTTGGGAGAGCGCTGACTGACAGGGGAGTGTCGGGCTGCACTGTTTTTCTTTGATTTGTTTGTGAAATGCATTTTATCTCAGACTGTACTTTTGATACTTTTGTTTTAGAAAGTAATAAATGTAGCAAGTCATTTTCAAATTATTCCAAATGAACTACTGGTTTCTGTTCACTGAATACCTTTTAACATTTTAGTGTAGTTAGTGGATTACATGTAATGTTTGTATTCAGGGGTTTACTATAAGATAACCCAAACAGAAAATATGGTAGCCCATCTCTGTATACCTGTTGTGGCCCATAAGGGCCCTACATCACACCTATCTGAGTCCCGTCATCAACCCATGTGGGCAGACCCATGTAGGCCCCAAATGGGTGTGACCTGGGTTACCCATATGGGCCTGGTATGAGCCCATCAAGAGACTATCATCAATCCATCTGGGCTAACCAATGTGGGGCCTCCATTGAAACTGAGGACAAAATTAGCTGGGTCCCAGTTGGGTAGCCCAGGTGGGCCCTAGATATCAGCCCATGTGCAACCCATTTGGGCCCCACATGGGTGTGTTGGCTGGGAGCTGACACAAATGAACTAATAATGAGGAGCAGGAAAACTGAACAAAGGAGTACATGATGAGAATGAAGAGACAAACTAAAGCATGGCATACACTGTGCGATTTGCGTCCGATTTCCAGCCGAATTCTGACTCGTGCAAATCTTTTTTGGGTCGCGCCGATTTTCAGGTTTGTCGTGAGGTGTTCATGCAGTGTACAGGGTGAAACGAGAGGCGACAAACCTCTCTCGATCGGGAATCGGATGAATTTCTAGCATGTCAGAAATTCTGGTCGCCCCTCATGAGGTTATCGCACAGATGAAGCAGTGCCACAAACTGATGGCCATGTTTTCCCTCACTCAGCCTGCGCAAAAACAGTTTGACCATTTAATTTTTAAAAGCAGCAAGGAAGAAAACGAAAAGAAGGAGATCTTTAAATTATATAGTCAACTATTAAATAGCAGAAATTAAGTAAACGTCTCAGGTTATTTATATAACCCTTGTTCCCTGAGAGGGAACGAGACACTGCGTCATCGAGTGACGACACTCTGGGGAACGCCCTCGGCGTGACGTCTCTGAAGTATGAATGAAATCTGCCACCAATCCGATTGGTGCTACGTCATGACGTAGTAGGTGACGGCATACGCGGAAGCTATAAGAAGGTGCCGTCTCATACAACAGACAGCCTTTGCGATGAAGCGAGCGCTCTGCGTGAAGGTGTGGCGACGAGACGCAGTGTCTCGTTCCTTCTCAGGGAACAAGGGTTATATACATAACCCGAGACATTCCCTTTATTGAGGGAACTCGCACTGCGTCGTCAAATGACGACACTCTGGGGAACGAATACCCACTACCCCGTGACGAAACACGCCCGTCCTGGGGTGAAACTGATAAACTCAGGCACACTCAGGACGTGAGCACCCTAGCACCCGGCGTAGGTCCGGGAGGTCCACCTTATAGAATCTGATAAAAGTGTGAGGGTTAGCCCAACCCGCTGCTTCGCAAATCTCGATAAGCGAAGCTCCCGAAAGGAGGGCCACCGAGGAGGCCAAGCCCCTCATAGAGTGAGCCCTCACGGCCATGGGTGAAGGCAGATTGTGCACCCGATAAGGCGTGGCTATTGCCTGGACGATCCAGTTACTGATAGTCTGTTTCGCCACAGGCAACCCTTTCTTGGGAGGGCCAAAACACACCAAAAGCTGGTCCACTTTCCTCCAGTGAGCTGACCTCTCAACATAAACTCTCAGAGCCCTGACCGGGCAGAGCAGGTGCAGCCTAGCTTCCTCTGCCGTCGCGTGAGGCGGAGGATGAAATGCCTGAAGAAACACTGACCTCATCCTCATAGATGGAACTTTGGGAACGTAGCCCGGCCGGGGGTGCAAGATAGCTTTCACCCCACCTGGGGCAAACTCCAAGCAGGTTGGCGTAACCGCCAAAGCCTGGAGGTCCCCCCCTCTCCTCAGAGAATTGATGGCGAGGAGAAAAGCTACCTTGAGGGTCAGGTTTCTTGCCTCAGCTGACTCCAGTGGCTCGAAGGTGGCCTCGACCAACCCTTCAAGAACCACTGCCAGATCCCAGGCTGGGACTCTGGGATGAGCCGCAGGCCTCAACCTCAGAGCCCCACGGAGAAACCGTACAACCAAGTGGTGTCTACCCAGTGGACCCACATCTAAAGGCGAGTGGAAAGCCCCTATGGCAGCCACATACACCTTTAGCGTGGATGGGGTCAGACCGGCGGAGAAACGGTCTTGGAGGAACTCCAGCACTGAAGCCACAGTGCAGTTGACTGGGTCCACCCTCCGTTCTCTACAACTGCTGGAAAAGACATTCCACTTTAGGCTATCCAGTTTCCTCGTAGAGGGAGCCCTAGAGCTGATAATGGTCTCTACAACATCCTGTGGCAGGCCATCCCCTAGGAACTGTGCCCCCTCAAGGGCCAGACCCAGAGGTCCCACAGCTCGGGCCTGGGGTGAAATATTATTCCCCCTGCCTGAGACAGCAGGTCCCTCCTCAGAGGGACGTCAGAAAGGCCACGATGTCAGAAAACCAAACTCGGGTCAAACTCGGGGTGCTACTAAGAGAAGGCTGATGCCCTCCCGGTGGACCCGCTCTAGAACTCCCGGGAGCTGAACGATCGGGGGAAATGCGTACAGACGTAGCCTCGGCCACGCCTGAGTCATGGCATCCCGCCCCAGAGGGGCCGGATGCCTGAGGGAAAACCACAGTGGACAGTGGGTCGTTTCTTGAGAAGCAAACAGATCCACTTCCACCGGGCCGAACCTCTCGCACATGGCCTCCACCACCTCGGGGTGGAGTCGCCACTCCCCGGGCCTCAGCCCCTGCCTCGACAGGATGTTCTCTCCCTGGTTCTGGTCCCCTGGGACGTACATCGCTCTGAGAGACGACAGTTTCCCCTGGGACCACAGGAGGATCTGAAGTGCCAACTTGCATAGTGGGCGCGACCTCAGACCCCCCTGATGATTCAGATACGATACCACAGACATATTGTCGGACCGTATCAGGACATGATGGCCGTGGAGGTCCAGGAGAAAGCTCCTCAGAGCCTTGTAAACCGGCAACATTTCCAGGCAATTGATGTGCCAGGAAGAATGCTGGGGCCCCCACAGACCTCTCATAAACCGGCCTTCCATGACTGCGCCCCAGCCCGTGAGGGAGGCGTCTGTTGAAAGGATCTTCCTGCAACATGACGCTCCTAAAACTGGCCCTTGGGACAGGAACCTGGGATTTTTCCATATGACGAGGGAACGAAGGCATTTGCGCGTTAACCTGATCATACGGAATGGTTTTCCCCTCGAGGAGAACCCCCTGGTCCCCAGCCACCACTGGAGGGGCCTCATGTATAGCAGGCCGAACGGAATCACGTTGGATGCTGCTGCCATGAGGCCTAGCAGTCTCTGAAAATGCTTCACAGTGCGGCTGTGGCCTAGCTTCATGCCTGAGACCTCCGCCCCCGTATGCCCGTCCGCATCGTGGTCGAATCCCATACTACTCCCAGGAACATGTCCTCTGGGAGGGAGTTAACACGCTCTTGCTTGTGTTCAGTCTCAGTCCCAAGCACCTGAGATGAGACAAAACGACATCTCGATGCCGAATCACAATCTCCCATGACTGAGCCAATATGAGCCTGGAGCCTCATCGGGGCCAGAGCTGCATCCATGCACTTGGTAAAGGTGCGAGGGGAAAGAGCTAGGCCAAAGGGAAGAACCCGATATTGGTACGCTTCGCCCCCGAAAGCGAACCTCAGGAACTTCCTGTGGTAATGGAGGATGGAGACATGAAAATATGTGTCCTTCAGATCTATCGTGATGAACCAGTCCTCGAACTGGATCTGAGTCACTATAGCTTGAATGGTGAGCATCTTGAACCTGAATCTCCTCAGAGACCGGTTCAAGTACCTCAGATCTAATATTGGACCCAAGCCCCCACCCTTCTTGGGAACAATGAAGTACCGTCTGTAAAGCCCCGACTCTGGTGGACCTGTCTGGTGGAGGAACTCGTTCTATAGCCTCCTTGACCAGTTGGGAGCGCACTTCCTGCTCCATTACCTGCCTCTGAGCCGGGGGGACCAAGGTCCAGACCACACCGCTGAATCTCGGTTGTGGAGCCCTGAACTGCAGTCTGTACCCCCTTCCCACTGTACGCAGGACCCAAGCAGAGATATTCGGGAGGCATGACCATGCGCCGATATATTCTACTAGGGGAACCAGCCTCTCGAGGCTGGTCTCTGGTACCCACCGAACCTCCTGCCCGACCCTCTGAAGCGGCCACCCGACAGAGATTAATCGGGGAGGATTTTCGGTGTGCGCATGCATTCGCTGCCCCGCCGCAGGTCGATTTCGAGGCGGCTGGAGCGGCGTACATACGTGGGAAACCGATGAGGCCCCAAGCGTTGTTAACAGCGGGAGCACAGCATCGATTTCCCCAGAGCTGAAGGGTTCAGAACGACCTCGATCATCTGCCCCCGGGAGGGACAGCTCTGAACGGTCCCACCGCAGCTAGGACCGTTTGGCAGAAGCCTTCTTTGTCTGAAGGACGTCTCTCAAATCGCCCTTAGGCTTAGAAGACTTCTGGCGAGAATGCCGCCTCCTTGGCCAGGCTCCCTCAGGAGGGGCGCGGGGAAGCGACGCTCTCTCTTTGCGCCTGCCGGTAGGCGGCACCGGTGGACGGCCGAGACTGGCCACCCGAGGCCTCCCTGCTGGCATGAGGAGGCCCCGAGCGGCGAGGGAGGTACTGGCGAAAAGCCGCCGACTGCTTCCTCACCTCCTGGAATCTCTCGACGACGCTATTGACTGCGCCACCAAAGAGACCAGCAGGGGCTATCGGGGAATCTAGGAGGAAGGATTTCTCCTTCTCCTTCATCCCCGATAGGTTCAACCAGAGGTGCTTCTCTACGCACACCAAGCCAGCCATAGAGCGGCCGATAGCAGGCTCGCAGGCTGGACTTCGACCTCTTCCTGTGGCCATTCGATGTTCAGTTTGGCCACAGCGCGTGTCAACACGTCCACAAGCTCTTCTTTTTACCCGCTGGTTCTATTTACCCGCTGTCACAATTTCCTTTTTTATCCTTTCCTTCTAACCACCTCTGCTATTCTTATAGATAACACTCAGGTGGTTGAAATAAAGCCCTACACCTTTTCTCCTAAAATATCCTTTTTCACTCTGAAATATTCTATACTATGAAAGTAAAATGGGTTCCAAACACAGATTCTACTGATGTTAAAGTTGTCATATGACACTTTGGCTGCTGTGTTTTTGTATGATGTTATACTCACCCCATCCGATCAGGGACAGCTTGATCATGTAGTGTCTGATGTAAATATTGAACACTCTGATGAGAAGAAGGTACAGGTGCAAGGCTTCGACAGCCATCCAGGTGAAACAAGACAGCAGGCTGTAGTGCATCATCACAGCGATAAACACACAGACTTTATTCTTTTGGAGTGTGGCAGCCCATTCGCTGAGCATGAAACTGATGTTGAGGAGAAACAGAGCAGCACTCAGAGACACATGGATGCTGCTGGACACTTCTGCCCTTGCCTTCCTGAGAAACACACACACTGTATTTGTCAAAGGTATCATCAAGGCTGCAAAGTTTGAGGTAAATTAAAAAAACAACAACTTGTGTTTGCATCAAATTGGTCAAAAGTGACACTAAAGACATTTTTAATAAAACAAATGTTTTGTTTTTTTAAATAAATGCTGTTCTTTTGAACTTTATAGTCATCAAATAATCCTAAAACAAAATGTATTATGGTTTCCACTAAAATATTAAGCAGCAAAATGTCTAGGTTACATTATGTATGTGAACAGTTCCCTGAAAAGGAGAACAAGACGCTGCGTCATGGTGTTGATGCTATGGGAACACAATACCCATTATGCCATACTGAACAAATGCCTGCTCACTGTGCTGGGAAAAACAACATGCTCAGATGGAGGCAAACACTCACCCAGTGACCAAGAGCTGAGGTACTTGGTCCACAGCTCAATAAAGACAGAGCGACACCCTGGAAAGTAATCAGCGACAGGAAATATAATATAAAACTGACATTTGCATAATTTATAAAATCTTTACTGCACAAGTAGGCATACTGAGGCATACGTAGTGTCATGATCCCAAAATTTCAGCTCCTCATATGTGAGGGTGAGGGAGGAGACAGGTTCATTTAAAATATCCATCTCAACTTCCATCATGTCTACCTCCTCAAACCTAGACTGGGCCAACAACATTCCAAACGGGCTTCTGGGGTCTGGCATGAGAGTAGCAAAGCTAGCAAATTAAACTTGAAACCTGTCTCAAGTTCTGTTGACGACACCTGACTGCAATAGCCAATCAAGATTGCTGTGTGTTCACATGTAGTTTAGACACCATAGTGTCCACATCATGACGCAGCGTCGAAGTTCCACTTTAAAAGGGAAATGTTTACAACAATGATAACAAAAACAATTATTACAAATATAGCTCCAAATCAGAATATTAGAAAGATTTCTAAAAGATCATGTGACACTGTGGTAATGATGCTGAAAATGTAGCTTTGCGTCACAGGAATAAATTACCACTTCAAATATATTTAAATGGAAAATATTGATTTACTATATAGCCTTGGTGAGCATATATATATTAGGAGTGTAAAAGTTCACAAAATTCAAGTTTTGGTTCGATACGGTACACTGTTGTCACGGTTCGGTACGGTTCGGTTTGTTTTAGATACAGCAAAAATAAAAAAAATTGGCAGATAAATGTCCTTTTTAAAAATGCTTTATTTATTAAAACTAACAAAGTATGATTTGTTTTGTTAAATTGAACAATGATGGAGCTATACTTTACCCATCTTCTATGTAGTTACAGGAATAGTTACATTAGCTCTTTCCACACTTCTACTGCTTCTACTGTCATCCCTTTGGCCAAATCCTCACTTGTGTGACTCTCAAGGGGGCGTGTCTGAAGAACGTGGCTGTTCAGCTCCCATTCATTGGTAATGTAATGTGCCTTTACAGTCAGGTATAGCTTAGTGTAGCCCTTGACGTCCAGCCGTCTGTTGTCAGAGCAACCGCTTTTGCTTTGCCCAATTGGTTCTCTATTAGGCCTTTTGTTTTTTGGTACAAAGCAGGAATTACGGTCTGGTTGAAATGGGCTCGTGAAGAAACATTTTAACAGGGCTCAATTACTTTAAGCATGTTCTTAACCTGTGTTTACTCTACAGAGTAAGGTCTCATATCCGCAGCTATAAATGAACCAATCGCAGCGGTAATGTCTTTTGCCGTTTTAATCAGTTGGAAATGTCTGTCTAAAGGCTGCGGGAATAGTTTGTGGCTGTTTCTCCTTTTTATTGTCTTGTTGTCGGCGTAAATGAGTTGTCATGTATGAATTGACATGGCATGAATTATTCATGATATTCATTATATCATGTAGCAAATGCAACATACAGTTGTTGTTTTTTATCCACCTCTCTCTTGCCATCACCATCATAGCTTACAGGGAATCCAAAGTGCACCCAAACACCAGACCTGTTGGTTATTGGAGGATCGCAATAGCCATTTTGCAACGAGTATTCAGCGCGTTCTGAGTGAGCAAGCGCCTAACAGAGTAGCCTAACATAAACATATTTGGTGTTTTTTTTTTCTTCGGGGGTGTCAACGGCATTGCCTGTTATGTCGTTTCGGTTATTGGGCTACCTTGTTGAATGCATAACATTATATTTCACACACTTTTTGTAATTAATTAGTCCAAGAACCGTTCGGTACATAATGCATACCGAATACCGAACCGAAAGCCTCGTACCGAATGGTTCAATACGAATACGCGTATCGTTACACCCCTAATATATAGTAAAAACATTTATTCAAAATCATTGGCTTTGATGAGTTTATATGCATACTATCAGTGTAAATGATGTGAATCAAAACACAAGTTATATATGCATTTATATGTAAACAGAAAGAATGGCACCTGTTGAAAATGAACGTTAAGACGGAGAAAGCAGAAAAGATTGCAGACAGACTGCATCCCACATAACTGATGACCGACAAGATTTCCCACTGTCGTTTATCAATATTATTCACCTCAACCTATCCAGAGGGAAGGAGGGACAAAATTAAATGAAAATAATTGATCAGCACAACATGATTTCTTATTGGATCAGCACTCACTAGAAGCACAGCAAAAGCTGTCATGTGATTACAGGAGCACTGCACAACATCATCACGAGGCTGAGTGGTGTTACAGCCATCCGTTTTCCAGGTGTCGTTTCCTACATATTGCATACATATTAAATATATTTTATTACAAAAAAAAGTGCAAATGTGTTGATTAACATACTAAAGCACATGTAAAGTGCTTTGATATCATTATAACTGCAGTGTGTTATTATATTACACTTAATATAACAATATATTTATATAGTTGTTATGTTTGAAGTATACTAAATTGCAACTTCGTCATTACAAATTTGTAAATTTTAATTTACCATAAATGCTTGTCAGTATATTCAGCAAGACATTCAAAAGACAATATAGTTAATTATAAAAATTTGCATACATTTACATAAATAAGTGGGTCAAAAATGCTCCTCTGTCAGTGTAACGAGGGCTCGGGCAGATTAGGATCCATGTGCAGTTTATTCAAAGAACACAAACTCACAGTACAAGCAAATGTGGATTGGTAAACCAGGGTAAACAGCAATATCAAAGGCAGAGCATTAATTGTGGTCATAACAGGAAATGGGTTAGGGCAGGCAGCAAACAAACGAGAATCAGAGTCCAGGCTAACAGAGATCAAGGGCAGGCAGAACAGGGTAGTAATCGGTAGTCCAAGGCAGAGTGAAGACACAGGCAAGATAATCACAGGAGATAATGCACAGAAACCAGACTTTGCAATGAAGGAGTGTGAGAGTTTATCTAGGCATGGTGATAAGGAATAGGTGTGCAGTAACCAGTACAGGAGTGAGGGTGTATGGGAAATGAAGTCTGAAATGGAGGTTAGTACTCTGGTGTTCGACCGAGCCAGGTCTCCTGCTCCACCCTCGGACCACCGGCCGGATTCAACAGAGAGACATGAAAAGTGGGAGAGATGCGGTAAGTGGCGGGTAATTCCTGACGTTATGCAACTGGGTTAATTTGTTTGACAATTTTGAATGGACCTACATACTTGGGGCCAAGTTTTTTTCATGGAAGTTGTATACGTAGGTCCCAGGAGGATAGTCATACCCATTGTCCTGATGTGTAATTCGGATGGGGACAACGATGACTTCAGATGGTTTCCCGGACCAGGGAAACAGGGGCGGCTGGAATCCTAGGATGCTGTGAAACAGCGTTAGTTTAGTGGTAGGTTTAAGGAGTACGTTTTGTGCATACGTTGCCCAGGAGAGGAAGCGACTCCAGTCCGTCTGATTTTGTTGACAGTACATGCAAAATAATTTGGAGATTTCCTAGTTTAGCCGTTTGGTTTGTTCGTTGGACTGACGGTGATAGTCAGAGGTAGGACTTATATCCATGGTTAATAATCGAAAGAAGGCAGACCTTGAGACCTAATGGTCTCTTGAGTGTCTTGAGGGGTGTGATCAAATTGCCATGATAGTGCATCAGCCCATCTGGCTTGCCTGGTGTTCAGTTGCTTTGCTGAGTGTAGATACTCCAGATTCCAGTGGCTGGTTAGTACCGAGAAAAGGTGTCTTGCTCCCTTCAGCCAATGTCGCCACTCCTCAAACGCAGCCTTCATAGCCAGTAGCTCACAGTTTCCAACATCATAATTCTGTTCGGCGGTTGAACGTTTTCTGGAGAAGTAAGCACATGGGAACAGTTTAAAAAGGCTACCTTTTCGGTGGGAGAGAATGGCACCAATTCCGGTGTTAGAAGCATCCACGTCTACAACAAACAGCAAGTACGGGTCAGGATGGTGTAGGATGGGAGTGATAGTGAAAGACACTTTAATTTGTTGACTGCCTAATCATATGTCGTCTATAGACACTGCAGTTTGTTGTTCCCTCCCCTTGTCATGGCCGTGAGAGGTGCGGCAACTGAGCTGAAGTTCCTGATGAATCTCCTGTAGAAGTTAGAAAACCCCAGAAATCTTTAAAGCTCCTTCAGTGTAGCAAGTGTAGGCCAATTCAGGACTGCCCGAATTTTCTTCTCATCCATCGCCACTCCTTTGGGGCTGATGATGTACCCAAGGAACGACACTGATGACTGGTGGAACTCAAACTTTTCAGCCTTGCCATAGAGCTCATGATCAATCAGATGTTGCAGCACCATGCGGACCTGTTGGACGTGTTCCTCCATGGTGTTTGAGTAGATCAGTATGTCGTTGCTATACACCACCAAACATTGCTTGAGCATATCTCTGAAGATGTCGTTGATGAAGGATTGAAACACCGAAGGACTATTGGGCAGTCCAAAGGGCATGACGAGATATTCATAGTGCCCGTTGCTTGTGGAGAAGGCTGTTTTCCACTCGTCCGCCTCCAGGATATGAATGAGATTGTAGGCAGAACTGAGATCGAGCTTGGTGAAGAACCGGGCAGTTGTCAACTGTTCTAGAGCTGCTGGTATTTGACTGTGATGTCATTTAGGCCACAATTATGCTCTCAGACCATGGGTCTCAGACCGCCATCCTTCTTCCCCACCAAAAAGAAGCCGGCTGCAGCCGGTGACGTGGATGGTTGAATGAAGCGTCATGTAATCTTTCATGGCTTGGTCCTTAGGCTCAGAGAGATTAAAGATGCCTCTCATAGTTGGCATAGTTCCTGGCAGAAGATCTACGGCACAGTTATTTTTGCGATTCAGTGGGAGTTGTGAAGCTTTGGACTTTTAGACTTCGGAGTACTCTGGGGGGGAACCCCGGAGTGTTGTTGATCAGGACCGTGGCATTGCTGGGTTGTGGTTGTGTTGAGCATAGACATTTGGAGTGGCAGGTGTAGCTCCATCGTGTGATCTGTTTTCCTTGCCAGGATATCAGTGGGTTGTGTTCTTAAAGGGGTACTTCAGCACTGGGAATATGAATCTGTATTTAAAGTGGGTCATTAATGTAGTAGAAATTATTTTTTTATTTGATGCTTTCAAGACTGAGAAAAGACAGACAATTTATTTTTGTCTCATTGGGATGAAAAACAACAATTCTTCACTGCTTCACTGCTCTACTTGGCCACTCCCAAAGCCACCTCAACTGGATCACCGGATTACTGGATCACTTTCCCATCATTTTCATTTTCATAAAATCCGTTAAGTTAGAGAACAGACACTACAAATAATATTTTTACAATTCGAAATGTGAAATTATTTTTGAATTTGGTGCTTTCTAAACTGAGAAAAGACATAAAATGTATTTTTGTCTCATGGGGATGAAAAACAACAATTCCCAGAATTCCCACCCCAAAACAATGGGGTTTTGGAGACCGTTGACTTTGATGAAGGTTCTGGACTGCCTTTACCAGCTCCTTTGTCATGTTGGCCAAACGACTGAGCTGTTGTTGGTGGGTCACAAGTTAACTTATTGGAGAAGTGCATGAGAACCGCTGAATCGTTAGTTGGCAAGTTCTTCTGTAACGAGGACTCGGGCAGATTGGGATCCATGTGCAGTTTATTAAAAGAACACAAACTCACAGTACAAGCAGGTGTGCATCGGTAAACCAGGGAAAACAGCATTAGAGGCAGAGCATAAATCGTGGTCATAACAAACAAATGAGAATCAGAGTCCAGAAACAGAAATCAAGGGCAGGCAGAACAGGGTAGTAATTGGTAGTCCAAGGCAGAGTGAAGACACGCAGGGAAGAAAATCGCAGGGAAAAATGCACAGAAATGCATCCGGGGCAAACCAGACTTTGCAATGAATGAGTGTGAGAATTTTTCTAGGCATGGAGATAAGGAATAGGTGTGCAGTAACCAGTACAGGAGTGAGGGTGAATGGGAAATGAAGTCTGAAATGAAGGTTTGTACTCTGGTGAGCAGCCTCTGATGGCAGATGGTAGAATCTTCACCGGTGCTGTGACTTAAAGGACAACTGAGGTTAAAAAATACAGAGTAGATCGTTCTCTGGGATGCGTTTTCATCTTGTGAAAATGTTGGAATCTCGTTGGAATCTCATGAAAATGCTTGAGCTATGTTTTTGTTAAAAATACTGAAAGCATGGGACACCTTCTTCCCTTGCAGTTAGTCAACCATATATTTTAATAAACAGATATAATTCATGCATTTTCATGTATTTAGTTTTCACAAACTTAATTCCTATGGACCAGCTCACTTAGCACAGCGTTCGTGGCTCACGTAACCCGAAGAAAGTGTGTGTGTGTGCTCATCCGGGAGAAGTGGCCATACAATTCCGCCCTTTATGACATACTTACTCGAAAAAAACTTTCAAAAACATATTCGAATCCTAAAGGAGTGTATTTGGCACAGAAATCGTCTCAGGTTACGTATGTAACCATGGTTCCCTGAGAGGGAACGAGACGCTGCGTCAAAACGCTAGGGGACGCCTCTGCGTGCCATGTCATGAAGCACTTGTGTAATCAGTCCAATAGCGGGACGATACGTCACGGGCGGGTGACGTCATCGACCAGGAAGCTATAAAGCATGCCCGGACCAAACAGTCACTAGCTTCTGGAAAAGTCGAACAAATCGATCACAGGCATGCCGGGAGTATGGCATCTCGACGCAGCGTCTCGTTCCCTCTCAGGGAACCATGGTTACATACGTAACCTGAGACGTTCCCTATCTCGAGGGAACTTCGAGCTGCGTCAAAACGCTAGGGGACCTCAATACCCACGCCGCCAGAGTCCCAAATGTCTGTATGTGTGAATCAACCCAGAAACACCCGGGACCCCGGTGTAGAGGCTACATCTAGATTGTAAAACCTCACAAATGTATGCGGAGAGGACCACCCAGCCGCATCACATACCTCTGACAATGAAACTCCCGAAATAAGAGCCATAGAGGCAGTCATACTCCTAGTGGAGTGGGCGCGGACCCTCATTGGTGAAGGATGTCCGGCCGACTCATAAGCGAGCGAAATAGCCTCGACTATCCACTTGCTAAGCATCTGCTTTGAAGCCGGTTTTCCCTTGCTCGGGGACCCAAAAACACACAAACAACTGTTCTGAGTTTCGCCACAGGGCAGCCCTGTGGACATATGCATCTAGGGCCCTGACCGGACATAGCAGATTTAGCTTCTCTTGGTCTTGACTAGTGAACGGAGGCGGACAGAAAGCCTGCAGCATTAGTGGTCCCGGCACATTAGTCGGGACCTTGGGAGCATATCCTTCCCTCGGGAAGAGAAATGCTTTTACCATTCCTGGTGCAAACTCCAGACAAGAGGGTGCCACTGCCTAAGTAGGCACCCTCGAGCGTGCCGCAGGTCTGCGCCTCAAAGTACCACGAAGGAAACGCATGACCCAAGGGTGTTTCCCCAATGATGCATTATCTAATGGAATATGATAAGCAGATATCGCCGACACATATACTTTCAGTGTTGACGGAGATAACCCTGCGGAGAATTTTTCTTGTAGGAACTCAAGAACTGAACCGAACGGGCAGTTAACAGGGTCCAAAGCCTGGTGCGTACACCAGGCGACAAAAACTCTCCATTTGAGTGCGTAAAGTCTCCTTGTGGATGGTGCTCTGGAGTGCAACATGGTCTCTATCACCTCAGTAGATAGACCCGTGTTTATGAACTGGGCCCCCTCAGGGGCCAAGCCCACCGTTTCCACAGTTCCGGGCGCGGGTGCAGTACTGACCCCCCCGGCCTGCGAAAGAAGATCTCTCCTGACTGGGATTTTCCAGGGAGGACCTTCTAGGAGAGACATAATGTCGGCGAGCCATACTTGGCCCGGCCAGAGCGGGGCTACCAATAAAAGCTGAACCCCGTCCCGGCGGACGCTCTCCAGCACTCCTGGGAGCAATGCCAGAGGGGGGAAGGCGTACAGACGCAGCCTCGGCCACGTCTGTACCATTGCGTCCAGCCCCAGCAGGGCTGGATGCGTGAGGGAGAAATATGCTGGACAGTGTGTCGTCTCTCGAGACGCAAACAGATCCACCTGGGCTCGCCCAAAGCGGATCCACAGCTCCTCCACCACCTCGGGTGGAGTCTCCATTCTCCCGGCATCACTCCCTGCCTCGACAGGGAGTCTGCCGCTACATACAGGACCCCCGGGATGTACATCGCCCTGAGCGAGAGCATCTTGCCGTGGGCCCATGTTAGCATATGACGCGTCAGCTTCCACACCCGACGCAATCTCAACCCCCCCTGGTGATTTATAAACGAGACCACCGAAGTGTTGTCTGACCGAACTAACACATGGCGGCCCCGCAGGTCTGAGAGGAAGTGTTTGATTTTATATGATTGAAACACAGCCATCAGCTCCAGCTGGTTTATGTGCCAGGAGAGCTGACGGCCGCTCAGACCTTGGGCCGAGCGGCCACTCATGACCGCTCCCCAGCCAGTTAGGGAGGCATCCGTCGTTAGCGTTACGCGACGACAAGGAGCCCCCAGAACTGGACCTTGGGACAGGAACCAAGGATCTTTTCACTTCACTAAGGCACGTAGGCAGCGCCGCGTGACCTTGATCAAGCGAAAAAGGGTTTCCCCTCAGGGAGAACCCCTTGGTCCTGAGCCACCACTGTAAGGGTCTCATGTACCGCAGGCCAAAAGGTACCCCGTTGGACGCTGCTGTCATCAGCCCTAACACTCTCTGAAAGTGTTTCACAGTGAGTGACTGACCTAGCTTTATCTGGTTCACGGTATCCAGGATCGTTTTTATCCTGGGAGGGGATAGCCGAGCCAACATTATTTTCGTGTCCCAGACTACCGCCAGAAAAGTAGTACTCTGCAGCTTATAGGTGCCAGCACACATTTCTTTCCGTTCAACCTTAGCCCCAACACTCTCATATGGGCGAGAACAGCATCTCAATGCTGAAGGCCCACTGTTTCGACTATGCTAACATCAGCCAATCGTCGATATAGTTGAGCACGCGAATGCCCTGGAGTCGCACCTGAGCCAGAGCTGCATTCACGCACTTGGTGAAAGTGTGGGGTGATTAAGCTAGGCCGAATGGCAGCACTCAATACTGGTAAGCTTCGCCCCCAAAAGCAAACCTGAAGACCTGTCTGTGCTGCGGAAGGATGGAGATGTGGAAGTATACATTTTTTAGGTCTATTGTGACACACCAGTCCTCGGACCTGACGTGACACACGATCTGTTTTATCGTGAGCATTTTGTTTAGCTGATGCAGATCTAAAAATAGGCCTTAACCCTCCATCCTTCTTTGGAACTATGAAGTACCGGCTGTAAAAGCCCGACTCTCTGCAGAGGGGAGGGACCCGTGTATAGCCTCTTTTCGCAGAAGAGTCTGTACCTCTCGTTCCATGACCAGAGGCTGCTCGGGGGTTACTACCGTAGGAGTAACCCTGCTGAACACGGGTGGGTGTGACCCGAACCCTTTTTATAATGTGAGCAGGACCCATTCTGAGATATTCGGCAGAAGTTTCCACGCTGCCAGAAAATCTACTAAGGGAACCAGCCTCTCGAGGCTGGTCTCTGGATTTTCCTGGGTGGTCAGCCCGGTGTCCTGTAACGGATAACCGGCAGGTAGCAACCGAACTGACCGCCCCGGGGCCCTCACGAGAGGGCGCGAACATCCCCAAGCCGCTACGTTTCCGGGCGGACAAGGAGATATATGTTCGCCGGGGACCGCCGCGCCCTGAAGCACCAACGGTGGCAGGGTTGGCAGACCGGCCCCCCCCGATGGCACCGGGAAAGAGCGGGCGCCTCGGCGAGCCGCACTCTCCCGGAGGGGACTGCCATCGGAAGTCCTGCGCCTCTGACGTCAGGACTTCTTAGCCGAGGCCTTCCTAGCAGTAAGGACGGCCCTCAGATCCGCCCTACCACGGGAAGGTCCCGGCTGAGCGCGTCGCCCGGATCCCCGATCTCTCTGCGGGGGGGGCCCCGAGCGGCCACGCTCTCTCTTTGTTTTGCTCGGTGTAGGTTTGAGAAAGGATGTACTCGGCTGAGGCTGCCCCGCCCGACAGCCCCAGAGGGACATTTTGATTTATTTATTTATTATATATATATATTTTTATATTTCACATCTCAATATCAATATCCCCCAGCAGGTCTGCTTGTTTTATATGCTTGCAGGGCAACCGCCGTATACAAACCGGCGGCCGCCTGATCTGCTGCCGAATATGCCCTACCCCCAAAGCCGACTTTTTTTTTTTTTTTTTTACCGGCTTGTTGTGGGCAGCTGTGGGGCTGTGTGACGATGTGGACTCGGGGGAGAGATAGCTCGCAAGCGTCTCTTCCCCGCGAGACATCGTCGCCCTTTCTGAATGATAGATGCAGACCCATAATCTACGCGATGCCTCGGCAAACACGCGATCTGAGCCACTAAACTCAACCCCGTAATCTACACGCTGCCTCGGCAAGCGCGAGATCCGCGATCGAGTCATAGAATCTATATTGTAGACCCGTGATCTACACGCTGCCTCGGCAAACGCGAGATCCGAGCCACTAGATTCAGCCCCTCGTAATCTCAAACATACTGTCTGCTCGCCATTATATTGTTCTTTCTCTTTCTTATTTTATTGATATATTTATTTATTTTTTGGCGAACTTCTTGACACTCGGCCGGCCAGTCTAAACTTAACCTGGACACAGCGCGAGTTACACCAATAGCACCTCTTTTTATGAGTGTGTGTGTGTCGTTTTCTTTTGGCAGATCATCATCAGCGCTAACAACATCCAGTTCCTCGGAGCTGGAGTGCTGCTGCGCTTGTGCCTCAGCGCGAGCGGAAGAAAACCGCAGAGCGTGCTTCCAGCTCGCTAACTGAGGCATGAGATCCAGCGGGTAAAGGCAGAGATAGGGGATCACCCGTCTCTAACCCCGCCACTAGATCCAACTGCGATCCCCAGGACACGAGCCTTCGCTGCGCCTCGGCAACAGCGGGACCCGAGCCCTGAGGACCGCGAGCCAAAGCACTCTCCTCGAAGAGTGCCCGGCGTGATCTTAATATGCGCATTGGGAGTCTCTCGCAATGCTCGCAGCCGACCCCCTCGAGAGCTGACTGGGCATGCTCGAGCCCCAAACACATCACACATTAGGACGTGTGTATCCCCACAGGGAGGAACACAACACCTATACTGACTTGCCATATTTCTTTCTTTCTTTCTTTTTTGAACACACACACAATAAATGGACATACAATTCACACAGAGCGCTTGTGAAGACACAGAAGCTAGTGACTGTTTGGTCCGGGCATGCTTTATAGCTTCCTGGTCGATGACGTCACCCGCCCGTGACGTATCGTCCCGCTATTGGACTGATTACACAAGTGCTTCATGACATGGCACGCAGAGGCGTCCCCTAGCGTTTTGACGCAGTTCGAAGTTCCCTCGAGATAGGGAAACTCCGTCATACGTCCAACAATTTATTTATTTTTTACATTTTGGCCATATTTAGCATGAGAATCAATTCTTTAACAGTGTAAATAATACAGAATGCATGAAATAGCATTACGAATTTGTGTTGTTTTTGGAGCTTGACAAATGTGAAAAATTAAAAAAAAAAAAAAAAAAAAAGATTAAATAAACTGCACATGGAACGACATAAATGAAGACAGTTTTTGTTTTTGGGTTAACTTTCCCTTTAGTTCCCACTCACCTTCTTCATCATAGTATTGACAGGAATATATGTAGCTTGTCTATGAATACCAACATAAAAACAGAATTAACACATTTTAAAATGTTTTTGGGCATTTTGAAAACATTTTAAACTGTATGCTTACGTTTGTGTTATTTGTGTAATTATTGACTGGGAAATGTATTATAAGTGGATTGATCAAATATTCAATTTCATGGTCAAGAAGTTCAATCCGTATGATATCAGACATTATGAAATCATTCAGCTGTGAATAAACCACAGACAGGCAGGTTATATAATAAAGAGTGCAATAATAAAGAGGAGTTAAGAACAGGTTTTATTAAACAGTCACAAAGACAAATGTAAACCTTACATTAAACTGCTGATCGGAATCGTAGGTAACTATTCCAACTTGCTGCTGGTCCTCAGGAAAATTCTGGAAAAGCTCCACTGGGAGCCATATCTCTGCTGTCTGATCTTCATTAGACACCTGAAAAAAGAAAAGGAGTGAATGAAGTCACTGTGTCATTAACACTTAAAAAGGCTATGATATAAAAAATTACTATTATATAGTTTTCTCTTTTTTTAAAGCTGTGTAAAAAAAACTAAGCTCCACCATGTTGTCAGTGTCATTTTAAAGAAAGTATTTCATAAAAAAAACATCATCTGTCTTTTAAACCTTTGGGAGAAGAGTCTTACGCTTGGAGCTGTAATTTGTTCATAACCTTTTGTCGTCTTGTTCATGGCAACCACAGTCACAGCGAAATCCTTAAAATGGCAGTTCTGCGAATCCTTTGTCATATTTAAAAAGCATGCTTCTTTGACTTCATTCTTCTTTTCGCTAAATAATTTCATTAACAGGAAAACAAACCAATCAACACATTTTTTAGATCTTAAAAAAAAAAAAAAAGGATTGGTACAGATGTTTACCTATTGCAGGTTTCCAAAGTGTCTGGATTTTGTGGCAGTTGTGAGCAACACTTCTTAAACATCTCTAAATCATGAATCCATAAACAAGGACCCTTTTTTTCAATGAGTTCCTCACACTTAGTCATTGTACGTTGCCTTGAATGTCCTCCTGGTTCTGGCACAAAAATAGATATCAGATACATTTCATCTTTTTCCCACACCTAGGTATTTTTAAAGTTCCTATGTTTTTTTTTTTTGTTGTTGTTGTTGTTTTTTTTTTTTTTGCTGTTATCCTTACCTCAGGTCATTTTGACCCAAAACTCAAAACTTTTAAAATTGTGTTTCGTGGTCAATGGAGTGTTCCAAGATCCTAGGACTTTTGTTGTACTTCATCCACAAATACACACAAAAACTAAACTAAAATGTACTGGATTCAACATTTTGTGGTTGGAATTTAAAAAAAGTAAATTCTTCCCTCACGGGTAAATTTGACCCCAATATGAATGAATGGAACACTTCAGTACACATAAAAAAAATCTAAAAACTTTACAAAAAATATATATTTTATGATGTCTACATGTGTATCTGAATGAGAAACTGACTTTAGGACCCAGAGGAACAGCTCATTTGCTCCATACAAGTCATCTAGTGGCTAGAGTCATGACATATCATGTTATATTATTTATTTTTCCACAAGAGGTCGGCAGAAACTCCCAAATGACCAAATGTAAGATATTTTGAGCTGAATTACCATTTTTCTTAATTGTTTTGGCTAAATTCTCAAATGAGACTTTTTTCCAAATAACATTAAGTTCAGATCTCTGAACAAGTTTCCTGTTCCCATCAGATTATAATTTCTTATTGATTTAAGCTAATCTCATTTGTTTTCGCACATGTGTGTAAAAGAGTACAATCATCTACAATTTGCACAATGACTAGTTGTAAGTTGTGAGTTGATTCTCAATGAAACTTTCAAACTCTCCTCAACTGATAAACTTTCTTTCATCTTGAGCCATCCCATGTAAAATGTTTCATTCAGTGATCAAAATCTGTCAGACACAATATATTCTATAAATATTTATGACATGGAATGTTTGTTAAATTGCAACACACACACACACACACACACACACACACACACACACACACACACACACACACACACACACACACACACACACACACACACACGCACAAGCACACACACACGCACACACAATTGTGTTTTTCTGAATTGTGGGGACTCTCCATAGACGTAATGGTTTTTATACCGTATAAACTGTACATACTATCCTCCTACACTGCCTCTGCCCCTAAACCATCACAGGGAGCAGTGGATTTAAGACATTGGATGTAAGCTGAAAATTCATGAAATAGCAATAGGAAGATATAATAAAGTGTGTAAAATGAACAAACAACTGTGAATTTTAAGCTCACATGTAACACATTTCTTTAAAAAAAAAAAAAAAAAAAATCCTGTAAAAATACAATTGTTAATTTTCACTTTGTGTACTACAGTATTGACAGCTTTTACCCACTGTCTTCCACAAGAGCATTCAGAGACAAAACTGACATTATTGTATCAGTTAGTGCCAATAGAGAAAAAAAAAAAAATACCTCCATGAAATTTGTGTAATCCAAGTATTTCCATGGTAAAAAAACAAACACAACATCTAAACAAAAACACTTTTTATTTTGGTGGCATATGCCCGTTTACTGACACGATCACTGGTTTTGAAGCATGTATTAAATGTTTTGGGGGAGTAACTACGTTTTGCAGAAATGCAATAGAGTTGTGATGTTCCAGCAAACAGATGTGATGATTAAAGAATGTTTAAAGAATGTTAATTCTGTTTCAAAGAATGTGCCAAAGCGATGTGAGAAAAACTGTACAAGGATTATTTGTGAAAATAAAAGTTATTTTGAATTTAAGTTGAGAGAATGTGCTTAATTAATTAATCTATTATTTAATGACAAAATCTAGTCATTGAAAGGCAAATAAAATAGAAAAACAATAAAAAAAATTAATTGCATTAAAAATAAATAAAAATTCTGGACAAAATGTATAATTTTAGGGCTTCGGGTCATTTTGAACCTGGAGGGAAGGATTTGTCAAAGTGTGGAGGAGAGATGAGGGTTAACCCTTTAATTCACTAATTACTAAATTACAAAGAAAAAAAATCTTAATTTCTTCTGTATTTTTACATGTGTATTAATGTTTTTACATGTATATTAATGTTTTTACATGTATATTAATGTTTTTACATGTGTATTAGTGAAAATACACATGAAAACTGATTAGCCTGATTTTAATCACATAAATGCGTTGTTGAACAGAAGATACTTTTTTCAAAAACAACAACAACAAAAAAACAATCTCACTACTGTCTAATGATAGTGTGATTTCAGGAACTTACCATCAGTAACGGATTCTTCGGATTCATGGTTATCATTGCAATTTGTATTCATAAAAGATGTATCCACTCCATAGATCATGATCAGAAGTAGCAGAAGTTTCATATCTTAAACTCTGGCGATATGTAATTAGATTAAAAAAAAAGAAGAAGAGAGAGACAGAAAAAAGCCAATGACAACAACAACAACAAAAAACATTAAATATATTATATAAATGTAAAAAATGTAATAATAATAATAATAATAATAATAATAATAATAATAATAATAATAAAACACATATAGGGCAATATAGGAGATATTAAACATTTGTATATTTAACATTATTCCTCTGTAGCATTTCTGGTTTAAATACATTTAGATTTAATCTTCTCTTACCTTGCCGTTTTTTCATGAAGGTTGAAGTTGTGACAGCTCTGGGGAAATTTTGCAGAAGTGAAGAGCAAAACAAATTTTGTGGCTTTAGTCAAACTCAGTCATCAATGACATCCTTGTCATCAAATTTAGCCTTCAGCAATTCTATTACCATACATACTGTAAACATGTGCATATGAACGTGGGAAACAATACTTTTTTTTTCTTAAAGGAACACTCCACCATTTTTAGAAATAGGGCTTATTCAACTTTTTCCCTACATTTAAATATGTAGGCAAATGCATTTTTGCCTCAGTGCATGCATTGTTTTAGTTTGACAGGGTCGCTGCCAGCTTTATTTAACATAATGAATGGAATCCTATGTTGCCAGCTAACATGTCCTGAGTAAAAGTGATCAAAAAAAAAAAAAAAAAAAAAAAACCCACCTATTTACTACTTGTCAAAGTAGTCCATATGTGACATCAGTTGGTTGGTTAGACTCTTTTGAAGACAATACATTTTGGTCCAAAAATAACAAAAATACGACTTTATCCAGCATTGTCTTTATCCAGCATTCTCAAAGAGAATTGAGAATTGGTGGAGATGAGAGAGCAGCAATTGACAAATAATCTACTGCCCACTGACTTAGTTTTAAAACTATTTCTCATATTTTTTTGGCTTTCAGACATCTTAAAATGCTCATATGTAGATCAGAGAAATCAAAAATTTTCTCGGGGGAGCATGGCCCCAAACCCCCCTTACAACCTAGGTTGTGTGTGTGTGTGTGTGTGTGCACGCAATCGGTCTATAGGCCAAATAATTAAAGCACCTTTGTTTCCTGACCAATTATAAGTTAGTAATCGTATAAATGTACATTTTGTGACTTCTTCAAACAGTCATGTTTCACAAAATCAATCAAACACGTTAGCGTATAGGTCTGTAAGGTGAATTTGTGATTCGAACTTTGTGGGGAACTTTGCCAAATAACAGTGTATGTTTGGACTGAAAAGGGTTGTACATGATTTTGATTAGTAATTTGACAACTTTGTAGTAAATATGATGTGAGAGAGGTCCACTTTTTGGAAAAAAAAAAGAACCCCCCCCTTTCACTAGGCTGGCTACAGGTCTGTAAGTAATTTCCTAAGCAGATATGGACAAGAGGGACAGACCAGGGAGAGATGATAGGGACAGCAGGGAGGGATTGGAGGGCAGACCAGGGAGGGACGAGAAGGACAGACCAGGGAAGGATGAGAAGGAAAGACAAGGGAGGGACGAAAGGGAGGCCAGGGCGGTGCACACAGTTGAAGGAGCGAAGTTCTCTCTGGACTCCACGCATGGGACGGAGCCCTCTCTGGACTCGCCGCACGGGACAGAGCTCTGTCTGGATTCAGCAGACGGGACGGAGCCCTCTCAGGACTCAGCACACGGGACTGAGCCCTCTCTGGACTCGGTGCACAGGACGGAGCCCTCTCAGGACTCGGCGCACAGGACTGAGCCCTCTCTGGACTCAGCGCTCAGGACGGAGCCCTTTATGGACTCCGCATTCGGGACAGAGCCCTCTCTGGACTGCATTCTTGGGACGGAGCCCTCTCAGTACTCAGCGCACGGGACAAAGCACTGTCAGGACTCGTCGCAGGGGAAGGAGCCCTCTCAGCACTTGTCGCATGGGACGGAGCCCTCTCTGGACTCGGCGCATGGGACAGAGCCCTCTCAGGACTCGGCGCATGGGACGGAGCCCTCTCAGGACCCGGCGCACGGGACGGAGCACTCTAAGGACTCTGCTCTCAGGACGGAGCCCTCTCAGTACTCAGCGCACGGGACGGAGCACTTTCAGGACTCAGCGCATGGTACGGACTATCAGAACTCAGCGCACGGGACGGAGCACTCTAAGGACTCGGCGCACGGGACGGAGTCCTCTCTGGACTCCACTCTCATGATAGAGCTCTTTAACGACTCGGCACACGGCACGGAGCCCTCTCAGTACTCAGCGCATGGGACGGGGCACACTCAGGACTTAGCGCTTGGGACGGAGTCTTCTCTGGACTCCGCTCTCAGGACGGAGCCCTCTCAGTACTCAGCACACATGATGGAGCACTCTCGGGACTCAGCACACGGGATGTAGCCATCTCAGGACTCTGCGCACGGGACGGAGCACTCTCAGGACTCAGCGCAAGGGACAGAGCCCTCTCAGGACTCGGCGTATGGGACGCATTCCCCTCAGGGCTCACTCTCAATGCTATAAAAACATTTGGAAAAATTGATTCCATCCCTTTTTCACAGATGAATTTAAGCGCATCCAGTGGTTTAGATCCAGCAACTAGGCATCTGCCCAAAGCAGTCAGCTCTTCAAACAATTCATGCCCATCAACATCCCGTGAGTCTCCATGTGTCAGGGCCTTTTCCAGTCTTAAGCAATCCTGAAGAACTATTGTATTCTTCTTTTCTTTGAGAGATGCGATGTCATATAAAAATCCAAATACGCACCCATGGTCTCGAAGCAGCGAAAAGCCCTCTTTTTTTATTATTCTAAATTTAAAGTTAATTTAAATTTATACTAATGGACTGGGAAAAAATGCTGTTGATGTAAATGTGGTATTTGTAACCTACCTAATGTAAAACTAACAAATAAATATAAAAAAAAAAATTATATCTCGCTTTCGCTCTCTCGCCTTCTCTCTCTCTTGCCGCCCTGGTTGAGCTGCTGCCCTAGGCGGCTGCCTAGTTTGCCTATAGGCACGTGCCGGCCCTGTATATCACGTTTCTTAAAAAAAAAAATACTTTGCCATATATTTGTCTCAATGCTATTCCAACAATATTTTGGTTTTTTAACATGAAGTTCAGCTCCACAAGTTTAGCTTTTGAGTGCATCTGAGCCAAATAATGAAAAATAACAAAATTGCTTACCACAGCTATGCTGACGACACTCAGATATACTTAGCACTATCCCCTAATGACTACAGCCCCATTGACTCCCTGTGCAAATGCTTTGATGAAATTAACAACTGGATGTGCCAAAACTATCTTCCGTTAAACAAAGACTGAAATCTCTACATTTGGAAACAAAGATGAAATTCTCAAGGTGAACGCACATCTTGAGGCTAACGGTCTAAAAACAAAAATCAAGTCAGGAATCTTCAAAGCAATAACTAAATCGGCACACTATCATCTGAAAAATATTGCAAAAATTAGATGTATCATCACCAGTAGGGTGGACTATTGTTTAATGGCCTTCTCACCGGCCTTCCCAAAAAGATCATTAGACAGCTTCAGCTTATACAGAACGCTGCTGCCAGGATTCTGAGCAGAACCAGAAAATATGACCATATCACACCAGTCCTCAGGTCTTTATACTGGCTTCCAGTAGGATCGATAAAGTACTATTACTTGTTTATAAAATTACTCAATAAGCTAGGACCTCAATACATCGCAGATATGCTGATTAAATACAAACCCAACAGATCACTCAGATCAGCAGGATCAAATTCGTTAGAAATACCAAGAGTTCACTCAAAGCAAGGAGAGTCTGCTTTTAGCTATTATGCCAGCCGCAGTTGGAGCCAGCTTCCTGAACAGATCAGATGTGCTCCAACAGTAGCCACATTCAAATCCAGACTCAAAACACATCTGTTCAGCTGTGCATTTACTGAATGAGCTCTGAGCACTGTATGTCTGACTGATTGCACCTCATCTTATCTACGCATCATCTTTTTATACTTTTTATAACTTTTTTAGTTTACCTTTGTTCTTATCTTTGGTTATCATAATTTTATTATTTTTAATTCTCTTTACAACTGTATATTTATATTTCTTATAAATCTGTTGATTATTATTTTTGGTTAGGCCTGTCTGACTGGAAGAGATTGGAAAAGGAGAGCAGTGTGCTTCGCTTCTTTCTGCTTGTATAGCAGAGAGTGGAAAGAAGCGGACTCAAGAAAGGAGAGGCCTTGCGGGGCAGAGGTAACGTCCCCTACAGAAACCCATCTTGGACCGATTTGTAAGGTTGCGAACCTGCTCCATCTTTTCCATCTCAGATAGGAGTACCCGAATTTAGAATCAGGCAGATAGGAATCTATCTGGAATCTTTTTTTTTTTTTATCTCTTTACAACTGTTTCTATTTTTATTTTTACACATTGTATTATTTTTCTTATGCATATGTTATCCATATTTTAATTCCTTTCTATGTAAAGCACTTTGAATTGCCATTGTGTATGAAAAGTGCTATGTAAATAAACTTGCCTTGCCTTGCCTTGAATTAATGTACACATTCAAGGAATAAAGCTCAGCTATGCATTATTAAATGTTCTAATTTGATGTCACAATTAAACGATTCAAAGACATTTGCTACAGTTGATGTATGTTTTATTAATTAGATTTTTATTAATTATCATAGTCAATGGCTTACAAGATCTGCTTGGTTACAAATATTTTTCCAAATATCTTCTTTTGTGTTTAGCAGAACAAAGAAATTCATACATACAGGTAAGGAAAAGCTTGAAGATGAGTAAATGATGAACAGACAATCTCAAGTATGAAGGAGCACAACATATAGTACAGAGAAATATATATATGGCGAGTGGTAATGAGCGCCAGCTGCACGACACACCGGTCTCGTCTCAACATGGCGGAGTGACGGGAGTATAAAGGGAGGAGCAAAGACAGTGGCAGACGAGAGAGGACCAGGCCTGGATTTATGTTGTTTTGTTTATGTTTTTTATTATTATATATTTTTTTACATTCAACAAACGTTTTAATTTTAAAATAAATAAACAAAACGAAAGTAAACACACACATAATAAAGTGCAGGCAGCCCCTCCTCTCTCGTCTTTCGCTGCCGTAGCACCTCCTTTTATGCTCCCGCCACTCGGCCACGAGACGAGACCGGTGTGTTGCGCAGCTGGTGCTCATTACCACTCGCCACCATCCCGCTCTCGCGGTCCCTGGCCCCGCTGCTTGCCACAATATACACATTAACACAAAGAATAAAAGAGAATAAAGAAACATGAATTTAGATGTTTTGTGACTTAGATGTGTGTGCTATCTAGATGTCACGACAAAAGTGTGTAATCCTAAAACATATAGGGGAACAATAAGTGTGTAATAATTTAACACTATATACTGTTGCACAAATGGAAAAATGTCTTCATCACTAAACAATGAGTGCTCATAAAAATATTTTTCCACTATTTAAAAAACAATCTCGATGAGGCCAGTGCTAAGTGTGAGCTATTGGCCATCCAGATGAGCTGAGAGAGCTGTCTGAGGGACTCTGTACCTGCAGCTAATATTCAACAAAACAAGCATAATTTCCTCTTTATATGGGACAGGATGGGTATGTCTGATTACCACAGCAATTGCTTACATCTGTTAATATTTAATACACTATCACTGCAACTGATCTCTAACTTAAGTTTCACTAAACAGAAATTAACAGATCAAATTGAGCATACCTCTTCTTAGCCCCATGACCATAGACAGTAAAAGAAATGGACACAGCGGTCCCATAGACTTCAACGGCGAATTTTGAAGTCAATTAGAAGCACTCACTTCCTGATGGCTGAGCGTACTGCGCCGGCTCAGACTGAGCTTGAGGACGTAGATGTGACGTAAGAAACCTGTCGGACAGTTGTAAGTCTTAGTAGTTGTGAAACGGAAAATCTGAATCACGTTGTTTAAATGTTTTGTCCCGTTGATTTTGGCTCACTATCGGCTTCTCCCCATTCTTCTCTCTTGACTTTACCGGACTTTATGTCTCCACGTCCCCCCGACTGCCTCATAGACAGTAAAAGATTGCCTGCGAGCATCTCCTCCTGTCTATACGGTAATTTCTCTACTGTGCGACAGAGTCACGTTGATTATGATGCAATCGTTAGCCTATTTTTACAAAAACAGTTTCTATGGGGCCAAAGTGTAAGATACAAGGTAATGGAGCCTTTTATGCATTGTGGTGTTTATTTAGACATAAACAATGGACAAATGGAGTCTTTAATCACCAATCACGTTGACAGGAAAAATAAATAAACATAATGTATCAATGGCAGGTTTAAGGAAAATAGCGCAGTAAAAGTACCGATACAGCACTTAAAATGTACTAAAAAAAAAGTGTACAAATACACTTTTTTTAACTACATAAAAAAAGTACAATTCCTGAGGAAAACTACTCAATTACAACGTGAGTACTTGTAATTTGTTACTTTACACCACTGGTAAACAACCAATCTATTAAAAGATAGATTCATTAATAATCTGAGCTTGACCAAAGCATTATTCTGAATGTCTAGTAGCCAAGAAATTCTAAAGCAGGGGTGTCCAAACTTGCTTCTGGAGAGTTAAGCTCCAATTGTTAATTCGGATATACTTCTTTTGTCACATACTGAATTTTACCTAATATATACACTCACCTAAAGGATTATTATTATAATCCTTTATTATTAGGAATACCATACGAATACTGTGTTTGACCCCCTTTCGTTTTCCGAACTGTCTTAAAGGAACACTCAACACTCACACAGTTGACGTTTATCGTTTTTGAATCCATTCAGCCGATCTCTGTATCTGGCAGTAGCACTTTTAGCATAGCTTAGCATACATCATTGAATCAGGCGGCTTCTTCCCCCGGGTGGAGAACCAGATACTTGAGTAGTTTGATTCCGAGGAATTAGAAGTACTCAGCATCGAAGGAGTGAAGTAAATGAGAGCTCGCCACTTCATAATGCAAGGCTCGATCTCGCGTTGCCGAGGCAGCGCGTAGATGACGGGTCTGCAATAAAATAAGTTTGAACGCACGCAATCGGTGTACATGTGATACTGTTTGGTGCAATGCATTGCATGGGATTTATCTGACTTTGTGAAGTAGATATTTTATGCCTATCATCCAAATCGTGTTCACTTATCTATATATTAATCTAAAAGAAAATCATCCGGAGAGCGATCGAGGTCGCTTCCTACGTGGAGTTTTTTGAAGTCGATGCTGCAATCTGCCGTCTACGACGCTCGGACCACATCGATTTCCAGTGAACGAATGCTGCTCCAGCCGCCTCTAGTAAGACCTGTAGCTGTGCAGCGAATGTGTTCACACACCGAATATCTTCCCTGACTAAGCTCTGCCGGGTGGCCACTTCAGGGGGTCGGGCAGGAGGATCGGTGCGTACCAGAGACCAGCCTCTAGGCTGGTTCCCCTAGCAGAATATTTTGGTGCATGGTTATACCTCCCGAATATATCTGCTGGGGCCCTGTGTACTGTGGGCAAAGGTTACAGACTGCAGTTCAGTGTTCCACCACCGAGGTCATTGGTGTGGTGTGGACAGTGATGTGCCTACCCCTGTGGCAGGTTATGGAACAGGAAATGTGCTCCCTGTTGGTAAAGGAGGCCATAAAGTGTTCCCTCCGCCAGACCAAAAAAAAATGGGTTGCGTCCCATAATAGATCTGAGGTACTTGAACCGTTCTCTGAGGAGAATCAGGTTCAAGACACTCAATATCCCGTCGTGAGCAGCCTCACTGTGAAGAAGTTTCAGAGACTGCTGGGGCTCCTGACAGCAGCATCCAACGTAAAACCTTTTGGTCTGTTGAACATGAGACCCCTACAGTGGTGGCTGTAGACCAGGGGGTTTTCCCTGAGGGGAAATACATTCCATATGATCAGGGTAACACGCAGATGCCTTTGTTCCCTAGTTATATGGAAGACACACTGGTTTCTGTCCCAAGGTCCAGTGCTGGGAGCGTCATGTTGCCGGAAATCCGTTTCAACAGACGCTGTTGGAAGCCCAGCATTCTACCTGGCACATCAAATGCCTGGAAATGCTGGCGGTCTACAAAGCTCTGAGGAGCTTTTTTCTGTACCTCCACGGCCATCATGTCTCAATACGATCCGACAACGAGGCCGTAGTATCGTAGGGGGGCCTCGGGTCACGCCCTCTATGCAGACTGGTGCACCAGGTCCTCCTATGGTCCTAGGGGGAAACTGTCACCCCTTAGGGCAATGGACATCTCCAGGGACCGATACCAGGGAGCAGACATCCTGGCGAGGCAGGGGCTGTGGCCCGGTGGTGGTGAAGGACACGAGAGGTTCAGCCCAGTGGAAGTAGATGTCTACTGCCCACTTTTTCTCTCACGCATCCAGCCCCGCTCGGGTTGGATGCCATTGTGCAAACATGGCAGAGGCTGCGTCTGTGCACTTCCCCCGATCACTTTGCTGCCGGGAGTCCTCTGCGTGGCAGCTCCCTCTGAGGAGGGATCACCCATCTCAGACGGGGTGCACAATATTTACCCCTGGCTTGGAATTTGGAGTCTTGCGTCTGGCCCCTGAGCCCAGATCTGAGCCCATCCAGATCTGATTGAGAGGGCTCCGTCTTCAAGGAGTCTGTAGAGCCTTAAGTGGAATGTGTTTTTTACTTGGCGTAGAGAGCATGAGGTCGACCGAGTTAACTGCCCGGTGGCTTCAGTGCTGGAGTTCCTCCAAGAATGTTTCTCTGCGGGTCTTACCCCGTCCACCCTCAAGGTGTACGTGGCTGACATCGGGGCTTTCCACGCTCCTGTGAATGATGGGCCTTTGGGTAGGCACCATCTGGTTGTACGGGCAGTGGTAATTGAAGGATTGGCTGAGGCCCCCTTTGAGCCACTGGAGTCGGCTGAGGCTAAGAACCTGACACTTGAGGTGGCCTTTCTCCTTGCTATCACTTCTCTGAGGAGAGTGGGGGACCTCTAGGCCTTGGCGGTGACACCAACTTGCCTAGGGTTTGCCCCTGGTGGAGTTAAGGCCATTTTACATTCTAAACTAGATACCTAAGGTGCCATCTAGTGTGGCCAGGTCATTGGTTCTTCAGGTTTTTCATCCCCCGCCCCATGTGACAGCGGAAGAATTGAGGCTTTTACTTTTATGCCCTGTCAGGGCCTTGAGAATATACTTGGAAAGGTCAGTGGCACCTCCCTGCGACGCCCGGAGCTAGGGTGCTCCAGTCCTAATTGTGCCTGGTCTCCAGCTTCACAATAGGGCAGGCGTACCCTTGGTGTGGCCTAGTGGGTACTTGTTCCCCAAATTCGTCGTTCCGATGCAGTGCGAAGTTCCCTCGATACACGGAACGTCTCGGGTTATGCATATAACCCTTGTTCCCTGAGAGGGAACGAGCACTGCGTCTCGTCACCACACCGTGTATCGCCTGAGAGCGCTTGCTTCATCTCGATAATTGCCGTTACTATGCGCCGTCCCCCCTTATGTAGCTTTCGGGTATGCCGTCTCATCTACGCAATGACACAACACCACTCAGGATTGGAATAGTTTCATTGAGACTTCAGATGCGTTCTTGCTAAGGGAGCATCCCCAAATTCGTCATTCCGACGCAGTGCTTGTTCCCTCTCAGGGAACAAGGGTTTATACACATAACCCGAGACGTTCGCGTGCTAGAAACTTTGCGTTCACTCACAAATGTTTTTACGTTCCCTCTAGACACTTTGTGTATGCTCGCAAAACGTTTTGCGTTCCCCCCTAGAAACTCTGCATTCGCTCACAAATATTTTGCTTTCCACTACAAACTTTGCGTTCCCTTTGAGAAACTTTGCGTTCACTCGCAAATGCTTTTTTCCCCTACACCCTAGAAATTGTGTTCACTCACATAACCTTTGTAATTCCCCTAGAAACTTTGCATTCGTTCATAAATATTTTGCGTTCAGCCTAAACTATCCATTACCCCCAAAGAAACTTTGTGTTCTCTCTCAAAACTTTCGCGTTCCCCCTAGAAACTTTACATTTGCTCACAAAACACTTTGCGTTCACTCGCAAAGCCTTTGCGTTCCTCGGAATAACTTTGTGTTTGCTAGCAAAATCTTTTGTCCAATTTTTTCCCCTTCACCATGTCCTTTAAGGGGGTTCTCTGTATACTATGATGATTATCTCAGAATTGTGAGATTTAAATGCTGAATTGCAAGGAAACAGTAATGTAAACAAGCCTCCATAGACACCATTGTGTATTTGTTTTTTGTTATTGCATATTAAAAGTCTACTTTTTTCTTTCATACGTTTTTTTTAAATGACTTTTAAATGACGTACATGTCTTTGTGTAAGGATTAATGGCCAGACTGGAGGTGACACTCAAAGAGCCGCAATCGGCATGGACCAATGGTAGTTCAGAGGTGCTTACTACATGGTAAAGGCGGAGTCTCAGAGCCAAATCCACTTATTACACAATCGCCATGGACAAATTAGCCTGGCTCCGCCCTCCTAAGTACTTCCACTCAATTTTAATTGTCCTTCAGTACTCTGTCTGGGACTGCGGTATATTCTTAGGTTTTCTCCATACATTCTGGTTAGGTTTTAACTAGTGATCGACCGATATATTATATTACCGATATATTAGCCTAACAAGGACTAATACAATACAATACAATCAATTTTTTTTTTTTTTTTTCTCTATTACGTTGGTATCCCCAATCCTGTACACCTGATTGCCTCATTGGATTAATTGATTGTATTAGTCCTTGTTAGGCTAATTGGATGTTTGTTAGGTTATGGGTGGGGTGTAACATATAAATTGTTAACATTCTCATTCAATGTGTTGCTCTGCACTGATGAAGACCAATTTGGGTCGAAACATGTTGGCTCTTGTATTTTAAAATGATTTAAGCCATACCAAATAAAGGCTTTTTAATTATTTCCTCATCCTTTACTTAACTGAGTGCCTTGGACCTGCCTTTTTTGCCATTCGTCTTTTCCCTTTCCCAAGAGCACCGATTACAGACTATTTAAACTCCACCAGAGCGCCGGGTTGAATCTGTTACTTTTAAAACTGTAGTTTAAAATGATTGCTAATATTTATGCTCATAGTTATGGGGAGTTGATAGACTCAACTCTCATTTATGTTCTCCATTTGAAAACATTAGACTTTATAAATGTATTTTGCCTGTTGTTAATATGGCTGTATTTATAAATAAAAAGGTAAAACAGCATTAATGTTAAAAAGACTTTGCACTGTATTTAAAAAAAAACAATTCTGAAATTGTTCTGTATGTAAGTGAAACTGCAAAAATTACAGTGTTTAAAAAGCTCAGTTCAGTTGCTGTTGCTGTAATTGTAAAAAACAGAAATAACACAATAAGTAAATATCGGTTCTATATCGGTTATCGGCACATAAACATGCAAATAATCGGTATCGGTAATAAAAAATCAATATCGGATCGATCACTAGTTTTAACCGGTCTAATCAGTGAACAGAGGGAGTGGCTGAGAATGATGACGCTGATGTCGCGCGTTAGTTTGAGTTGTAGTTCAGTAATCGCGGCAGAGAAAGATGCGAACGAAACCAATCATTATGTTATGGCACTGCTGCTGAATATATGCAGAAGTTAAAGCCGGAACTAGAACAATCTTTCCTGAGGTTTGTTGGTGGGCATGATGTTGTGGCCCTCCTCCTCACAGGGTTCGGGAAAAGTTTGATTTTCCAGCTTGCTCCGATAGTGGTGAAGGAGTTGGCTGAAGCCCTATTCGGACGGTAATTGTTTCTCGTCGGGTCGGAAGGTATTGTCATAATTTACAGGGGCTAGTCATTGATTTTATTGCTGTTAGTTTCCCACCACCCGCAGAAAAATACCCAGCCAAATTACCTACTGCTGTTGACAAACACCAAGGTTGTGTGGTAATGTAACTGCTGTACGAATGAGTTTTCAAGAACATATCACTTCAAAATTCACTGTTTATATCCTTTTTGTCCTCTGCAGAGCACCATACGGTTGCACTTCACTGTAATTTCTAGACTTGTATTTCTTTAAATGCTGGCAAGTATTTACAAGAGCAATATATTTCATCACAGCTTAAAAATAAAAATAAGAAAAGCACGTGACCATTTGAATTGGGCCGATATTTACAGCAGCATTTATTCTTATAATACCAAATATGGCATTTTATTTACAGCATACAATCATGTTACGGACCTCCTGAGCAGGGTGTTCCCGATCACAAAATTCTCCCCTCTACCGTGAATAAATAAATCACAATCTGAATGCACGTGTTTAAGGTTTTATCACTGGTGGCGTGCAAGTTTATTTTTATGGATTTCCATGTGAGAAGCAAAGGCAAATGGCGCATAACATTCTTCACGACCAAATGTTAGCGATTGGTTATGGCAGGTCCAATAGTTTTAAACTTGAACAGAGTACCCGCCTTTACAGAAGTAAATGCTTGTCAATAAATAGTGGCTAGACTCTCTGTCCAAATGAAATGTACAAGAGTCAGGTAAGGCCAGGTTATGGACCAATACAGGGCCGGCTCTAGCTCTTTGGTTGCCCTAGGCGAGATGGAGTTTTGCGCCCCCCACCCCTCCACCCCACTCACTTTTATCATCTCTAATTCAGCACATGTCTGTTTTCCTAGGCCTACCCCTAACCGAGAAGCACTTATTATTAAACACGTTCTACGCTTTATATCCACTTTTCAAACATTTTCTCACTTTTTATTGAAAATAAATGCCTTTCCGATCTGATATGTGATGGGAAAAGGGAATAGAGCGAGTGTGGCAAAAGGTGGGATTGAACCTCTGATCGACCAGCATCAAATCTTGATACCATGCATCTTACCACTACACCACAGCCATTGTACAGAACTTGGTGAACACAGCATATTTGTCTTTAATGTATATAATATGGCATCTATCGTTAGGCTGCTCTAGTAAAAAAAACAAAAAAAACAGAGAGGCCGTATTTCCTTCCGACGCCCACGTAGAGAGCATTTGTAGCCTACTTTTCATAAATAACATGCATACGTTATCCATATTCATAACGAACTGGACTTTTGATATTTAAATGACATCCATGTAGGTTATTGTAGATTATTCTCAGTGAAGTTATGTTTGTAATACGTATAGTAATTATGTAGAAAACTAGCAGGTGATAGCTAGTGACAATATTAATAATATTTATAAAATAAATATTAGTTGATAAGATTGATACTAAGTAATTTTATTTTGTTTGACAACTTATTGGCTGAGATAAGAAGTCTAACCTCTATACTGGGCTTTCTTTCGATTTTCTTCCTTTCTTTTTTTCTCTTTTTCCCATCCATGTGCATCCGCGGGGTTTAGACGCCTCATTTTTGATGAACGCGCAAGATGAGCACTTGCCTGAACTAACGCCTGAACTAATAATCAATAATCACCATCAATTCAATCCAGTAATCAGGTTGATAAGTAATTAAACGTGTGGCTGAGGGGGCGCCCTATGATGATCATGTTTAATGAACATTATGTTGTATTTCGCTTGTTCCGATTCTATGCTTAATGGGAAGTAATGGGCGGCACTAGAGCGCGCTCGCGCCCCTAACACAATTGTCGCCCTAGGCAACCGCCTAGCTCGCCTATAGCAAACGCCGGCCCTGGACCAATAACAGTTCAGAGGTGTTTACTAGATGGTGCAAACATTTTTTTGCTAAGTTCGCTTTGGTGAGCGGTTTCAAACTACTGAAATAGACACCAAATGGCCAGATTTGTTTTGAAATGACATCACATCAGTTTGTTCTATGATTTCCAGAGGTGGAAAGTAACGAAGTACATTTACTCGTGCTACTGTAATTGAGTAGTTTTTCTGTGTACTTCCACTTTTTTAAGTCGTTTTAAAAATCTGTAATTTTACTTTTACTTAAGTACATTTTGATTGAAGTATTGTACTTCGCTACATTTTAAACCACATCCGTTACTGAGTAAAAATAAATCATTAATGCAAAAGGGAGGGGAAAAAAACGCGATCCGGAAACGACTATATTTAAGTGAGGGCGCGAGACGCGTGAGAGAACAAGCGCGCAAATATCAGATGGAGATGAACAAGACAGACGTCAGTGACGCAGACCCAGGTGAAAGCAAAATGCCATCGTGAGCCCCTGGCTAGTATGTAAATACTTTGGATATAGAAAAAAAGAATGTGGTGTTGTCCTGGAGAATATCCAATTTACACAAAATATGTGGATGCAAATGAAGAAACACATAGAACATGTTCGGGGAACACATCCCTCTGTGCACCTTAGGCCGAATGATTTCTGTGACACAGAAGGAATCCCGGAATCCAGTCATGAGTGTTAAGTTTACATTATAACGTAGAATTCACGTAATACACACAAACTGATGGATGAACGAATAACTCGAAAGTAGAGCTGTAGGCCTAGAATAAATCAAATCGCGACTGTGAATATAAAAGCACAAAACATTGCTATATGAATATATGATCTGCTTGTTCTGTCTCTGTGAATGAGCTGCTCCGACTACTACATACAGGACTCTATTATTTTTAAAAATTTGAATGAATTGAATTTAGTTTATTAGACATGTTTTATTGAAATTTTAATAAACAAAACAAAGAAATGGTTTTAAGTTTGTTATAATAAATAATTTTTTCAACAACAACAACAACAAAAAAAAGACCAATCATCTTAATTCATTTAACATCAATTTAACTAGTGATAATAACCATATTTTAATAATAGGTACAGTTTATTTATTAAATAATTGTTTAATACCGTGATGTTTTCTGAGATAGTTGTCATATCGTGAAAATCTCATTCTATCACAACCCTACAGGGGAGAGTCCCCCACCTTCTTTAAAAAAAGTAACTAAGTAACATTTTAAATGAGCTACTTTTTACTTTTACTTGAGTACATTTTTAGACCAGTAATTTTACTTGTACTTAAAGCTACACTGTGTAACTTTTTTAGTTTATTCTTAGCTAAAAACACTTAGTTCTTTCAAAAATATATGTGCTCATTAATATATATTTACTTCTTTCAAGTAATAAAGTATTCTCGTAAGTTTATAATATGCAATTGAAAATACATACAGGTGAAGGGTTCGAATGCCGGTCGCCATGTTGCTCCTCCATCTTGAAAGTACATTAGCCAAAGAGGGACATACCCGTAAATCTTGGACTAAATCGGCCACCGTAGGAGTTAAAACGAAATCAGAATTGAGAGGAACAGAAAATAATATTCTCTGGATGGTCATATACCTTTACACCGCTAGATGGGGGGAAATATCACACAGTGTAGCTTTAAGTAAAATTTCATTGAAGTAACAGTACTTTTACTTGAGTAGAATATTTTGTTACTCTTTCCACCTCTGATGATTTCACTTGAAGTATATTGGGGCCTTTACAGCACATTATGGGTATATCTAGCTGGTGGTGCACTTGTTATTGTGGTGCATTGTGGGACTGAATGAGTGTGCTAGATAATGTACACTATGGTTTCGGACACCACTAGAAATGCTTGTGTCATTGAAATAGTTCACCGTATAAGGGTGTAGAGGCGGTTTCAGACTCAGTCAGAGTGTAGGATTTTTGGGCCTCTAGTGGCACTAAATAAAAAAATAAAAAAGAGAAATCACTTTTAAAAAGTGTTCCCAAAACAATCCCTATCATCGAGACCATAAAGCCATAAAAAACGAATGCAGTTTTAAGCCCAGCCATTTTGACTGTAGGATTACAATCTGGTAGATGTTAGGCATGGGCTATTCCTTTTGTTTCTCACTGGTGAAAGTGTCAACATTGGATAAAGACTTGGTATGATCCGCTTTCTGTTTGCCTTGCCTTGCTGTCAGACACATCCACAGAAAGATAGAAGCTCCTGCAAAACAAAATAAAGTTAATAAACAACTGTATTATTACATTATTAGAAATGTAAAAACAATAAGTGTCAGGGAATAATTAATTTAAATGGGACTCATATTCATGAGTCTATGAATATGACTTGCTGGTTGTACATTAATTATTAACTTTATAATGGTACTTTTAATCCTGTTAAAGTAACCTGTATCAAAGTCAATTTCAGTCATCCAGATTTTCCTCTCGTCTTGCGAGTGAAAAATGAGATTTCTTCATTGGATATCAATCTTACAAACTTGAAGAAACATTAATCTGTTTGATCAGGACAAATAATACTTCCTATGTTCCTAATTGTAACACAAAAATCAAGCTTAATTTGTAGCTAATATCTTACGTCACCAAGCCTAGAAAAAACATGGAACCACCCCTTTAATAATATAGTCAAGCAAAATGATTATCATATTAATTACAGAGTTGTGTCTCCACTGACGTTGTAAATAGCGCAATTGTGCAGTGTTTACCTCAGTAAGCTGGCCGACTGTATTTCTGAGTTTGTGCGAGTGAGTTGGGCTAGGCTAATTTGCATATTAATGAATCCATAAAATGAAGCAAAGGTGTACGGTTATATTCAAGCTTTTTTTTATCAATAAGTAAAACAAACACATGAATGCAGAAAAATGCAATAACCACTGTCTTGAAATCTTGCGTTGGATACCTGGTGTTTGGGAATGCAATTGTGCGAGACGCAATTGTCTTATTTTTGGATATAAAATTGCATTTTTAATGCACATTTTTAGAATTTTTAGACATCTTGGTGTTTCATCCAGCGTTTTATAAGCAATATCCCCAAAAAAATCACATTAAAATAGGTGGATGCAACCATAGCTTATGATTAAGAGTAAACCTACCTTGCATTGTGTTAAAGATGCAGAACAGGTAGAGAATAGGGTAGTTGATATATCCAGAGCTAAGAAAGACCAAACCCCATGTTATACCCAGCAGACACATGAGGCCCAGCACAGTGCCCACGTCCTTCACTGGTATTTTCTTTTGCTTCTTTAAGTCCACTTGTTTTAGCTTAAAGATTTGTCTGGACACTGTGAGTAGGACCATTAAGTTGAACAGGAATACGACGGTGAAGTAGGAAAGGTTCACGCCATACAGGACGACAGGCTCTGTGATCCAGCAACTAAACAACATACAATAAACAATGATGAAAGTTAAAAAAAGAGGAAAAAACAAACATGCTAAAAATGAAAAGATCAAGTTATAAAGCGAGGACTCACGCTGCATTGGTTGCATTTGAATTTGAAAATGTTACATCTTTAGTGCCATAAAAAGGACGAGTAGGATAAGTGATATGAATTAAAAGAAAACTTCCAACAACAACAGCAGGGACTCCTGTCAAGAGGAAAAGATCACGGGATGAGCCACTGCACTTCAATCGTCATTTTTTATATTTCTAGTATTATAGTGTGCTGGTCCAGTGTGCTCAATTAACCCACTGTAAACCAATTACTAACTTTGGCAAACTGTGTGCCATTGGAAAGCTCTCATTTTTCAAATTTGGTGTGATATTTGCTATAAGGGTATAAAGGGTGATATGCCAACCAATCTGGCCAAAATGGTTAGTACACCATGATCAACAGTCTGTGTAAATCTCCTTGCTGGACGTGGATTCGACGACAAGAATGACCATATTGAGCATGAGTCATCGATGGTGTAGCTTCGTCAAGACCCACGATGAGTGTATTGTCAACGTGGTTGATACGCAACATCTGGATGGAGATGTAAAGCTGACGGGAGTTCAAAAGGACGGGAGCGGAGCTGAAGAAGTTCCGCCGCAGAATATTGAAGGATCAACACTGCAGGGTGGTATATTGCAGAGAGGATGACCCAGACGTAGTTAATCTATTCAAGCAGCCCAATGATCTTAATAGCTGCTTCCCACGCCAAAGGCACCTCGAGTGAAGAATCAGGTCAGTAACTGGGAGACAAACTGGCAGCCACGAGAAGCATCACACAGATCAGCTGATAATAGCCCTATTTGGACAGGATTAGTTTCACATGGGGAGGTGGGGGTAAAGTAATTTTACCTTAGGACATCTGTAATATTAATGGCCAATTCGCACGGGATAAGACATCTCAGTAAAACTAGCAGAAGTGGCGACTCGCTTTATGCAGTAACCTTGTGCGTATGACCACTGATCTCATGGTCGAATCTTCGTGGGTGTTATGAAACGAGGATCATACCATTTTGGCAATATGGGGGTGCTCAATATTAGTGTTATAAAGACGTGTCGCGGCGCTGAGTTATCGCCCCTTTAAGGCCACTGAGCTTCGCACCGGACGCGCCATGCCTTTAAAATTCGAACACATATACCAACGGCGGCATTCGACGCCTGTCCGCTGCGATTAAATGTATATTTCCCTCAAATCGTGAATGTACATACTGATTTCACCCTGTGCTACAAGATACACTCATCGTGCAGCTCTTCTGTCAGAAGTCGATTCAAAATTGAGCTTGCGCGTATATAATGTTCATGTCTGCCTGGTGTGAGATAACGGTACCTGAGACACGGCGCTGAGCTTCAGTCCGGTGTGCGACCCCCTTCAGGCACAATCGGCTTAAGAACGTGCATATAAACGCACTCAAAGTGTTCTTTTCCTCTCTAGGCAGGTATTTTTTTAGGTTTATTTATCAAAATGTTCTTTTATACATTTGAGTGATGTTCTGTGTTTCGATCGCGGCTTTTAAATGTTATGAGAGAACGGTAAATTTACGAATGTGTAGTGTAGCCTAGTTTTGATCACTTTATTAAAAGTGGTGGCTGTGTGCCGTGTGTAAAGTAAAATAAAAATAGTCTTAGTCTCCTGCTGCTGACTAGTGTCCTGCCTTTACCAACCCGTTTATACCGTTTATTTTTTTTCCTGTCTATGGTTTACACACACATAGATGATTCGACTATCGGTCGACCATAGAGAGATTCAAAAATTCTGATTCGAATGTGTAAATCCTTAGTCGGGGACACCCCTAATATCTATATCTATATATATATATATATTATAAAACAGTTAGGTCCAGTCTAACGATTCTGATTGGATTGTGTTAGTAATAGACACTTTTTTTCCTAGAGCTAAAATAAGTGTTGTGTCTCTAATAAGTCCTTTTGATCTTCTTTTTGCTTTAAATGATATGCGGAAAGTACAGGAGGTTTGCCACAGAGTTTTCCCACCACCTGTACGCAACCGAGTGCTTCAAGTGCCTCTGTGCTCCCAAAATGCGCTTTTTTAACTTCTAAAGAGGAAATGATGGAGTTTTACCATACATTTTTACGGCGGGTCTATTCGAATGGGATTAGTATTACCTGAGGTCATTTTTCCAGACCTTTTTCCAGAAGGTACAAGTCTTTGTAATATTTACTGACATTGTCCCTAATGATTACTGAGATGGCACATTCGGACGGGACTAAAATCACAGAGAACCTCTGATAATAATTTCTTTACCCTCATCTCCCCATGTTAAATTAATCCAGTCCGAATAGGGTTTATGGCAGTGTTTCCCAACCATGATCCTAGAAGCACACCAACACTGCACATTTCACATGTGCCCCTAATCAAACACACCTGATTCAAATGATCATTTTATTATTGGAGACTCAAAGACCTGAAATGGGGTTGGCAGATAAAGGAGACATGCAAAATCTGCAGTGTTGGTGTGTCTCCAGGGGCCTATTGCACAAAACTAGGATAAGGGATTAAGCCAGGATATCTTGCGAGGACAGGACATCTATCTTGGCTCAATTTATCCACGTTATCCGCGATATACAGTTATCTTTCATCATCGTTATCGATCCTGGTGTGAGTGCCTTCAGGGTACGTTTACACTACAGCGGTGTACAACATTTTGCATACAGTTGAAAAGATAACCAATATTTTAAGGGTTAAGGCTTCTTCCCGGTAGTCTAAAGCGGCATTACGTGAAAGTGAAATTGCGGACACAGAGGAAGACTGTGAGGGTTTAGGGTGCCATTTGGGGCAGGGCATTCCTACTGGCGGTGCAAATGCAACCTGTCACGATTCATGAATGCATCGTCTCACCTTTTCTGTGTGTGTGGTTTTGTTAGAGGCAGGGTTTCTGATTGCTGTTAACTCTGATCACGGACACCTGCTGCACTCATCACCGGGGCTGCTCTTTCTGCTCTTTATTCCGGAGTCCTGTCTCCCGTCGATTCGGATAGCCCATTGCATCCCTGCGTCACAGCCCGTTGAGGTTTACGATCTGCCTGCCTGTCCAGCTGGTTTCTGAGTATCTACATTGTGCCTTCCAGCGAACTGTTTCTGTTTCTTCTGAACTTGAGTATAATAAACATACTGTTTGTCTCGCTATTGGATTCTCTTTCTCCTTTCTAGTTGACAGACGTAACAGAATAATCTGAGCTCCTTATTATGGATCCAGCGAGAATGGCAGAGTTGCAGGAATATCTGATTGCTAGTAGTCAACGAATGGACCAGCAAGAGGGACAGGTCTCCGCTACTACTCAGGCAATACAGGCACTTGTGACGCAGGTGGGCGAGCTTTCTACCCAGATTAAACAGCTAAGATCGCCTGCTGCGCCCGCCACACCGCCTGTTCCCCACAACCCGAGCAATGTTTCTAATCAGCACGAGCCCAGGATTCCGATGCCGGAAAGATATTCAGGTGAGCCAGAGATGTGTTGGTCTTTTCTGACGAGATGTTCTTTGTTTTTCTCACTCCCTTTCCACTGAGAATTCCAGAGTGGCGATAGTGCTGAACCTCCTGTCTGGACATGCTGCTCAGTGGGTAATGGTGGTGTGGGAGAACAAGGATCCATGCTGTTCCTCATTCCAGGCACTCCAGGAGGAAATGAGACAGGTGTTTGACCGCACGGTGGTGGGCCGCAAGGCGGCCCGGAAACTTTCTGATTTACACCAAGGCAAACATTCTGTCTAAGACTGTATGATCCAGTTCCACACCCTGGCGGCCAAGTGTCGCTGGAACAAGGAGGCGCAGTGGGACCGATTCCTGCATGGGCTGGCTGACCGTATCCAGTGAGAGATTTACACCTTGGAGCTTCCTAAGAGCCTTAATGTATTGATGGAGTTAGCACTACGGATCGATTCTAGATTGGAACGGCATGACTGTGTCAGAAGGCAACCCGAGACTCTGGAGTTCATCGTTCGAGATACGCTCAGCCCACTTAATGATCCCGAGCCCATGCAGGGGGGTAGAGCTCGGCTCTCCCGGGAGGAGAAAGTGCGTCGGAGAGCTGGAGGTGGAGCTATGTCTCTACTGTGACGCGGCGGGGCATTTCCTCAATCGCTGCCCGTTAAAAGATCAAACCCGACCGTAGGGAGGGGGCTACTGTCGGGTGGAGCAGCATTGGGGAAATCCTCGTCCGCGACTCTACTTCTGGGTAGATTGCAATGGGCTACCAGATCCCACAACTGCCAGGCCCTGGTGGATTCCGGAGCGGAGGGTCATTTTATGAACTTTGCGTTTGCCGGTCACCTCCGCATTCCCATCACTCATCATCACAAACCCATTGCAGTTTACGCACTGAATGGTCAGACACTTTCTACTATCACACACACCACGGACACCATCACCTTAAATGTTGCGGGGAACCACACTGAGACACTGGAGTTTTTTTTAATCACGGACACCCCCCTCAGCCTTATCATCCTTGGGTACCCCTGGCTGATGAAGCACAACCCAAGGGCGGATTGTGGTCAAGGCTCCATTTCCACATCGATTAATCAGTGCTATGCCTCTTGTCTTGTGTCTGCTCGTACGCCAGTGTCTAGTTGTGTGTTTCAGGAGGAGACGGTGGATTTATCAAGCATGCCAATGGAGTACCTCAACTGAAGGAAGTGTTCAGTAAGTCCCAGGCTACTTCTCTTCCTCCTCATCGTCCCTATGACTGTGCCATAGATCTTATGCCAGGTACGTCTCAGTCTAAGGGCAGTTTATACTCTCTTACTTATCCTGAGAGGGAGGCCATGGAGAAATATATTTCTGATTTGTTGGTTTCCGTATTCATCCATCCTTCCTCTTCTCCAGCAGGGGCGGGGTTCTTTTTTTTGGGTAAGAAGGACGGCTCTCTGTGACCTTGCATTAATTACTGAGGGATGAACAAAATTACGTGAAAAGTAACTATCCTTTACTGCTGATGTCTTCAGCCTTCGAGGGGTTGCAGGGAGTGTCCATATTCACCAAATTTTATTTACGTAATGTTTAACATTTGGTCCGCATAAGGGAGGGGGATGAGTGGAAAACAGCATTTAATACTCCCAGGGGCCATTTAGGATATTTAGTTATGTCTTTCTGGCTTTCTAAACTCCCCTGCCGTTTTCCAAGCACTGGTTAATGACGTGCTGAGAAACATGGTAGATCAGTTCATTTATGTTTACCTGGATGACATATTGATATTTTCCTATTCTGTCCAGGTACATGTTCAGCATGACTAGCATGACCAGCATGACTCAGACTAGTGCTCCAGAGGTTGCTAACGAATGGGCTGTTTGTTAAGACGTAGAAATGCGCGTTACATGCACAGTCAGTCCCCTTTCTAGGTTACATCATTTTGTCTGAGGGAGTGTGCATGGACCCTGTAATTCATAATTAAAGCAAACTGGCCACGCCTCTGACCGCATTGACTTCCAAGATGACGTTCATGTGGTCTGGTGTAGCCGAGGCTACATTTTCCAAACTTAAAAGCCGCTTTGTTTCAGCTCCCATTCTTGTTGCCCCCTGATCCTTCACGTCAGTTCGTGGTGGAGGTGGACGGGTCAGAGGTGGGGGTAGGGGCAGTTCTGTCCCAGCGCTCTTCTTCAGACGACAAGATGCATCCATGTGTTTTTTTGCATCGCTTATCGCTAGCCGAACTTAATTACAACATTGGTAACATGGAATTGTTGGCGATTGAGCTTGCATTGGAATAATGGCACCACTGGTTAGAAGGTTCGGGGGTTCCTTTTATCGTATAGACCGATCATAAGAATCTGGAGTACATCAGATCTTCTAAAAGACTTAACTCTAGGCAGGCTCGGTGGGCTCTTTTTTTGGGGGTGTTTTGATTGTATCGTCCGAGTTCTAAGAATATCAAACCCGATGTTTTATCGCATGTTTTTGACTGTTCTGAGCGCCCATCTACTCCCTAGTGTATTTTTCCAGAGAAACTCTCTACACTCACATGGGAGATCGCCTTAGAAGGGGTAATGCCTCCGTCTAGTGGCCCACTGAGTCGTTTGTTTGTGCCTGAGGGGGTCCGGACCGACATTATTCTGTGAGGTCATGGTTCCAATGTGGCTTGTCACTCAGGGGTTAATATAACTAGGTTTTTAATCAAGCACTAGTTCTGGTGGCCTGGGATGGCTTGCGACATTCGGGAATTTGTTTTGGCATGCTCGATGTGCGCCATACGTAAGACTTCCAATTGCTCACCAGATGTGTTAATCCAGCCGCTGTCCGTTCCTTCGAGACCCTGGTCCCATATCGCTCTAGATTTTATTATTGACCTCCTGCCCTCCCAGGGCAAGACGGTGGTTTTAACTGTCGTGGACCGGTTTTCGAAAATGATTCATTTCATCCCCTTGGCCAAATTACGTTCTGCCAAGGAGACAGTGTTGGCTGTCGTAGATCACGTCTTTTCCTTACATGGCCTTCCGATGGACGTGGTTTCCGACATGGGGCCCCAATTTGTGTCCAAATTTTGGTTAGAATTTTGTAGATTACTGGGGACAATGGTGAGTCTGTCTTCGGGTTTCCATCTCTAGAGCAATGGTCAGACCGAGCGCGCCAACCAGGATCTTGAGAGAGTGTTGCAATATTTGGTCTCTAAGAACCCTTCCTCCTGGAGTCACCAGTGTCGGCCATCGGCCTTTCTCCGTTTAACTGTAGTTTAGGGTACCAGCCTATTATTTTTCCTAATCTGGAATCCGAGGTCATGGTTCCCTCTGCTCAAGCCTTCATCCAGAGGTGTCGCCAGACCAGGAGTGGAGCCCGCGAGACTCTGCTCCAGGTGGGAGAGCGCCCCAAGGCCCAAGCCGATCGTCACCGGTCTAAGCCTCCCGACTACATGGTAGGTCAAAAAGTGTGGCTTTCAACTAAGACCATTCCTCTGCGGTCCGTGAGTAATAAATTAGCCCCTACATTTATTGGCCTGTTCACAGTCACCACAAAATCATTAGTCCGGTGACTGTCTGCCTCAAACTGCCTCCTGCGTACAGGAGGATTCACCCCGCATTTCATGTTTCCAAATTGAAGCCCGCTTTTTATTTTCGCATTAACCCGCCATGAGGTGCTCCTGGAGGGAGGGGTACTGTCACGATGCATGAATGCATCGTCCCATCTTTTCTGTGTGTGTGGTTATCTTAGAAGTGTGGTTTCTGATTGCTATTCAGCTGCTATTCTGATTACAGACACCTGCTGCACTAACCCCACACACCAGGTTATTTACATGAGTTTCTCACCCTGTTCTGTTGTCAGATTATTGCAGTTTGTCTGGGATTCCTGTCTTCGTGGTGTTCCTGTCCTCCGTGTGTCCCCGATTTCTGCTCTTCATTTCTGGAGTCCCGTCTCCCGTCGATTCCATTGCATCCCTGTGTCAAAGCCCGGTTTCCGATCTGCCTTCCTGTCCAGCTGGTCTGTCTGCCTTTCCTGCTTTGTTCCTGATTATCTACATTGTGCCTTCCAGCGAACTGTTTCTGTTTCTTCTGAACTTGAGTATAATAAACATACTGTTTGTCGCGCTATTGGATTCTCTGTTTCCTTTCTAGTCGACAGACGTAACACAACCAGGAAAATGGCCCTTGGGAAACCACCCGGGTGGTTAGTTCCTATAAGTTCCTAGAATTATCTAAATAGTTAGCAAAAGTACCTAAATGCTGCATTAATAAATATTTGAATGTCTCAAACCATATAAGGAAATATGTGTTCTTATATGGCCAATGGACTTTGGAGGTTATCGAGTGTAAAGGATTAGTATTGTGCCCAAACAAAATCTTACTGAAAGCTCGACTAGTGTGTGGAGTTTAACATCCAGCAACTCAGAGGTAATGTGTCCAGCCACAACTCTAACTCTTAAGGCCTGATATACTTTAAGTGAAATCGAAAAATGAACTGATGTGATGTCATTTCAAGCAGAATCAGGCCAAATTGAACTTCATTTGGAGTTTAATTTGGGAGTTCGTAACAGCTTGCCAAAACACCTGATAAACAGCTTTGTACTACCATTTGTCTGTGGCGATTACTTAATAGGTGGGTGTACGTGGAGGCTCCACCTTTTTTCACATGTATACAAAATGATTTAATATTTATTTTAATTCTCTGCCACCTGAATGGCATTTCTATTTACAAATAGAACTGTAACAAAATCCTTTTCTATTCTTTCCTTCCAACCACCTCTGCTATTCTTACAGATAACACTCAGGTGGTTGAAATCAAGCCCTACAGATTTTCTCTAAAAATATCCTTTTTCACTTTAAAATATTCTATACTATGAAAGTAAAATTGGTTGCAAACACAGTTTCTAATGATGTTAAAGTTGTCCTATGACACTTTGGCTGCTGTGTTTTTGTATGATGTTATGCTCACCCCATCCGATCAGGGACAGCTTGATCATGTAGTACTTGACGTAAATATTGAACACTCTGATGAGAAGAAGGTACAGGTGCAAGGCTTCGACAGCCATCCAGGTGAAACAAGACAGCAGGCTGTAGTGTATCATCACAGCGATAAACACACAGACTTCATTTTTTTGCAGTGTGGCAGCCCATTCGCTGAGCATGAAGCTGATGTTGAGGAGAAACAGAGCTCCACTCAGAGACACATGGATGCTGCTGGACACTTCTGCCCTTGCCTTCCTGAGAAACACACACACACACTGGTCAAAAGTTTGGAATAATTATTTTATTTTGTATTTGAATTAAGTATCTTATGCTCATCAAAGATGTAAAGTTTGAGGTAAGTAAAAAAAATAAAAAAATGTTTTTTGTTTGCATTGATTTGTTCGCATTAAATTGGCCACATCTGACAGTAAAGACAAAAATATTTATATTTTCAAATAAACGCTGTTCTTTTTAACTTTATATTCATTAAATAATCCTAAAACAAAATGTATCGGTTTGCACAAAAATGTTAAGCAGCAAAGTGTCTAGGTTACGGATGTGAATAGTCTAGGTTACATATGTGAATGAGATGCTGCGTTATGGTGTTGATGTTATGTGAACACTATACCCATTGTAGTATACTGAACAAATGCCTGCTTAAAGTGCTGTGAAATCCAGCGAGCTTTGTTGGAGCCAAAGATTGCCATGCAACTCATGCAACAAGTGACCAAGAGCTGAGGTATTTGGTCACAGCTCCCTCCATATATGTACGTGCATAACTGATCCGGCAGAGCTAGCTAAGGAGACTGCAGCTACTCTGTGTCCGCCAGCAACTCCCAATATGAAGAGGGCAGACTAAAGTACTGCTACCCTGACCATTCAATCCCTCGACCATTAGCTCTAAGGGGAACCTAACCAAAGGAAACATAGAGTTAAGCATCCTATACTTAAGGACTATGCCTCAGGAGAGAGCCATGCTCTCTCAACTACCTTTTGGGAAGCCTGGTGAGAGAGCAATGGGAGTGGAGCTACAATTAAAAGGCTGTGCTGACAATATCCTACCTCCAAACTACAGCTCTGGAAAAAATTAAGAGACCACTTAACATGGATTTCTCAGTGCTAAGTGGTCTCTTATTTTTTTCCATTGATGTAGCACTCTCTGAAATACTCCCTACCATGTGTCCCTTATCAGCTGATGGTTGCCCATTCCTACAGTTCATGAGAACCTACAAAATTGCTGGAAATGAGGACAGAGAGTACAACTAAGAGTGAGACGTGAATAGCGGTAATGCCCATTCTCCTTGCTGTACAGCCCATTCATATGTGATTACATGGAGAAGCACATGCATGCAATCTCTGTATAATTTTGGAGGGGACGACAGATAGAAAGGTAGGAAGCTACTAGAGATTATGCCCACTCATCCTATTCTGTGAAAAGCTCCTTTCCTTTTCCCAAGGTAAGTGTAATACTGTTCCCATATTCCATGTATTAACCATATGAATGTGATTCTAAGGGGAGCATATGATGTTTCCTCTAAACTAAAAGTCGGAGAGGGTGAAGGATGAGCAAGTGAGATGAGATTAACGTCAGATGAGGAAAGTGGGATGAGACCTCAGCCATATCCACTTCACCTCTGTCAACAGCCCATCTCGAAATTAATAAGGGTGACAGGTGGAAGATTGGGAAGCAAGAAGCGATAATGCCCAATCTCTTCACCTGCATCAACCCAAACCCTTACAACCCTTGCATGAAGGGGGCGGAGGGTGGGAGCCAAGAAAGATCCTAGGGGTTCAGTTTATGTTTTCTTTTGGACGAAATCACCTCCTTTAGGTCATTCTTAGGCTTCTTGCAAGGTTGCTGGCTCAAACCACGACTCCTTGGAGGTAGGGCATGAGCAACCATACTCGTCTTTTGACCCTATTTCCTGTTTCCAGCTACAAGGTAAGAAGATGGGGATGAAGGACCCTGACTGCAGCAGGAAATGTGCAGTGTTACTGACTTAACCTTTGCTTCCCTCAACTTTTGAACCAAAGTCTCAAGACCGGTACCAAAATGTCCGGAAGTCATCCGGGACATCAAGGAGAAATGCTATTTCCTGAATGCAGCATAGCCCCAGGATTACATATAGAGACATCCCCTAGCCTTGGCCAAGGTCCATCAACTGGTAGGCTTGCAACACCACCATACTGTGCAAAGCACCACTGGCCTGGCCCTTTGCTATGTATGACTTGTCAACTGCCGAGATGTAGTCTGGCAGGGCTTAAATGCCAAGACCAGAGCCTTAGCCAAGATATGGCTTCTCCCATGTCTCAACACCTCTTCATCAAAATCAGGGGAAAATGGAAGGCTCGCTGGAGGATGACATTTATGACCTGTGAGGAATCATTCATCTAATCTGCCTAGAGCAGATTCCTCTTTATCCAAAGACTAATCTATTTTATATTTGGCCATGATTTTGGTCATAACATCTACCAGCTCCTCATATGTTGGGGTGAGGGAGGAGACAATCTAATTTAAAACAGCCATCGCAACTCCCATCATGTCTAGCTAATCAGAAATAGACCAGGCCAACAACATGTCAAGCGGGCTTCTGGGTCTGGCTTGAGAGTAGCAAAGCTAACAAATGAAACTTGAAAAATAGAGCCAAACCCGTCTCAAGTTCTATTGATGACACCTGACTGCAATAGCCAATCAAGATTGATGTGTATTAACATGTTCTTTAGACACCATAGTGTCAAAACCATGACGCAGCGTCAAAGTTTGTGGACACTATGGTGTTTACAACACTGACAATAATAATAATAGAAACAATTCAAAATTGAAGAATTGAAAATTAAGCTCCAAATCAGAATATTAGAATGATTTCTAAAGGATCATGTGACACTGAAGTGATGATGCTGAAAATTCAGCTTTGCATCACATGAATAAATTACAACTTGAAACATACAGCTCTTGAAAAAAATTAAGAGATCACTTAACATGGATTTCTTAATGATAAGTGGTCTCTTAATTTTTTCCAGAGTTGTATATTTAAATAGAAAATAGTTATTTATATAGCCTTAGTGAGCATAAGAAACTTTAAAAAAATAAAAAAAATAAAAACATAATTATTCAAAACTTTTGACTAGTATTGTTCGTTTTTTACTAGTGTATTTAAATGTTTGGTGCCCACAGTAAATGCATCATTGGCTTTGAAGAGTTTATATGCATACTAGTATCAGTGTAAATAATGTGAATCCAAACACTGGTTATATATGTATTTATATGCAAACAGAAGGAACAGTACCTGTTGAAAATGAACATCAAGATGGAGAAAGCAGAAAAGATCGCAGACAGACTGCAGCCTACATAACTGATGACCGACAAGATTTTCCACTGCTGTTCATCAATATTATTCACCTCAACCTATTCAGAGTGAAGGAGGGACAAAATTACATGAAAATAATGAATCAGCACAACATGATTTCTTATTGGATCAGCACTCACTAGAAGCACAGCAAAAGGGGTCATGTGATTACAGGAGCACTGCACAACATCATCACGGAGCTGAGTGGTGTTACAGCCATCCGTTTTCCAGGTGTCGTTTCCTACATATTGCATACATATTAAATACATTTTAGTTAAAAAACAAAACAACTAAAACAGTAGGTACGAATGCTTACATATCTGTCTAGTGCTATACTTTTAAAGGGATAGTTCACCCAAAAAAGTTCACCTTGTAGCATAGTTCACATCTTGAAAGAATTATATATATATATATATATATATATATATATATATATATATATATATATATATATATATATGTAGTTAATATAAATTTCATGAAACAAAAGGCCATTTAAGTGTACACTATTACATACTTAAAGCTGCACTATGTAACTTTTCCATCCGCTAGAGGGCACCTATTCAAAACCAAGTTTGAGCACAGAATCTTGGGACATGTGGTCTTCACCTCACAGCCAGTGGGAAAGAATCAGGATAGGACTCATGTTTGTGAATGTGATTATTAACGTTACTGTAGAAGCAGAGCTGGACTGAGTGTTGTGGAGCTGAGCGAGGCCGCTGAAGCGATCGTTGAGCAACACACGCCTTGCGTGCACCAGGACTTTTACTATGACGGGAAACCGTCGTCGGGCGCCGGCGCAATTTCCGTTTTTCCGGTCATGAGTATGAGGTAACGCAGCTCTGTTTATCATATTAGATATATTTGAGTGTGTTGAAAATAATGTTATGATGTTACTCTGTGCGTTCCTTCAGCGGCTGCTGTGACACTTGTTCAAGAGAAGCCGAGGGTAAGGCAGATATGATGCAACTGACTGGCGACTCCCTCAAATGCTATGCTTAGATGTCCCGAGTCCTTGGTTAAAATAGCAATTTTTCTCACAATTTACAAATAGTTGGAAAACATTTGGGATATTCGAACAACGAACTCGAACAAAATATATAACACTGGCATAGTAGTTTTTCGATATTTTATTGCAAAAATACTTCATAGTGCACCTTTAAGAACATTTTTAGTAATTTCCCTTTGCAATAATGTCAAACTAAAAAGTTTCATTTGAAAGTATATTTTAAATCATAAAGTTTTAGTAATATTTCTTATGCTTTAATATGATGTGTTGATTAACATACTAAAGCACATGTTAAGTGCTTGGATCTAATTTTAACTGCAGTGTTATTAGATATTACAGTTGAAGTTAATTAAGTGTACTAAACTGTCTACAGTTTTTTGTACATTTTAATTTACCACAAATGCTTATTGGTATATTTAGCAAGACATTTAACCATATTTAAAAGACAATATAAGTAATTATGAAATTACATATAAAGATATTCTTACTTGTAAATTAAGCAATTAAGTGTCAGAAGAATTATTTTTTTTAGTTTGCACCTAAGTATATTCTTCTCAAATATATAATTTTCGTAATAAGTAAAAGTAAAAAATACTCAAAAGTATGCTTATTTTTCACAAGGGACGACGTAACTCAAGTGCATACTAATATACAGTATATAGTTATTGGTGTCATCCAGCCTTATAGGTGCCATATTTGAATGGACATAAATCCAAATCAGCAGCACACAGCAGAATTTTTGAGTGATAACTTTCAGTCAGTTTGTCTCGGAATATAGTCATATAGACCACTTTTATTTTACTTAAAGGGTACACAACAACACACACAGCTCCCTTTATCGAGGGAACTTTGCAATGCGTCGGAACAACGAATTTGGGGACGCTCCCGTAGCAACAGCGTGTCTGAAGTCTGAATGAATCTATTCCAATCCTGATTGGTGTTGCGTCATGAGGTAGATGTGATGGCATACCCCGAAGCTACATCGGGGCCTATTGCATAGTAACGGCAGTTATCGCTCTTCAGCATAGCCCTCTGTGTCGTTTGTTTGTCTATTTGCACCAGTGTCCTCGTTTCATGTGGGCTTGGAAACACATTCGCTCAGTGTGAAGTGCCTGGGTGTTCAGCATGCTAGGGCGGCTCTCGAGGGAGCTGCCTGTAAGCATCGTGATAAGCTGATACTCAGGGTGCTTTGCTCACGGCTGGCCGCGTGTTCAAAGAGGCAGCCAGCCCCGTGGTTCTATCCCACGTCTGTTGAGGCAGCGCGGCGGCATAGATCAGTGGGCTCGCGAATGAACTTGCTAGCGGGTCTTGGGACTGATGAGGCACCTTCTTAGACCTAGCTGACGGTTCAGAAGTTTTCCTTCCCCGCGTGGAAGCCCGTGATGCGGCTTCTTCCCCGGGGTGAAGAACCCAATACTCAAGCCGTATGATTCAGATGGATCAGATGTGCACAGCATCGAGGCTGGCTGCATGTTCAAAGAGGCCGGCCAGACCCGTGGTTCTGTCCCACGTCTGTTGAGGCAGCGTGGCGGCATAGATCAGTGGGCTCGCAAATGAACTTGTTAGCCGGTTTGGGGACCGATGAGGCACCTTCTTAGACCTAGATTACAGTTCAGAAGTTTTCTGGGCTGCCTGTAGTGACCCGGTGTTCTCCGTCCCCATGCGGAAGCCTGTGTTGTGGCTTCTTCCCCCGGGTGGAGAACCAGATGCTTGAGTAGTTTAATTCCGAGGAATTAGACGTGCTCAGCATCAAGGGAGTGGAGTAGTAACGAGAGCTCACCACTTCATAATTCAAGGCTCGATGTCGCGTTGCCGAGGCACCACGTAGATTACGGGTCTGCAATAAAATAAGAGTGAACACACGCGATCGGTGTACATATGATACTGTTTGGTGCGAGGCATGCAGTAAGCTCCTGAGGGTGCTGGCTGTGTTTATTGAGAAATATCTTGATGCGTACAGCCGAAAAAAAAGAAAAGAAAAGAAAAGTGCGCTTTTTGGGCGTTTCGACCTTGCGCCTTTGGTCTTTCATCTCGAGGGATGAAAGCCAAATATGTTGTAATCGGATCGAATCTCGCGTTTGCTGAGGCAATGTGTAGATGACAATTACATATGAATAAATATTAAAACAGTATCAGTGATTATGGCTGAATTTAATTCTGAGGAATTAAAATTAAGTATTATCTCACTTTGAGGAGTTACATATATTTATTCTATCATTAAGACCATGTTCATTGATGGGTGATTATGGTGGCATTAAATTCTCAATTAATTCTGAGTAATCAAATGGGGTTTATCTGACTTTAAGAAGGTAGATTTTATACACCTCTCATCCAACTTGTGTTCACTTATCTATATATTAATCTAAAAGAAAATCCTCCGGAGAGCAATCGAGGTCGGTTCCTCCGTGGAGCTTTCTGGAATTCGATGCTGTGATCCGCCGTCTATGACGCTCGGGCTGTGTTGGTTTCCAGCGAATGCACGCTGCTGCAGCTGCCTCTAGAAAGACCTGCAGCTGGGCAGCGAATGCGTTTCCGCATCCACAGGAAAATCCTCCCCGACTAAGCTATGCCAGGTGTCCACTTCAGGGGGTCGGCAGGAGGCTCGGTGGGTACCAGAAGCCAGCATCGAGAGGCTGGTTCCCCTAGTAGAGTATCTCGGGGCATGGTTATGCGTCCCGAATATATTTACTTTGGCCCTGTGTACCGTGGGCAAAAGGGTGCAGACTGCAGTTCAGTGTTCCACCACTGAGGTTCATCGGTGTGGTCTGGACTGCGGTGTGCCCAGCCCAGTGGCCTGCTGGCCAGCCCTCTCTCCCGGGGAGCGATCGAGGTCGCATCCTCCGTGGAGTCTTCTGGAAGTCGATTTTGTGATCTGCTGTCCAGGACGCTCGGGCCACATTGATTTCCAGTGAATGCATGGGCAAAGGGTACAGACTACAGTTCAGTGTTTCACCACCGAGGTTCATCAGTGTGGTCTGGACTGTGGTATGTCCAGCCCAGTGGGAGGTTATAGAACAGGAAGTGTGCTCCCTGATTGTAAGGAGGCCACAAAGTGTTCCCTCCGCCAGACAGGGTGTCCAGCTGTTATGGCCACTACTTCATTGTTCCCAAAAAGGAAGGGGGGTTGCGTCCCTTAATAGATCTGAGGTACTTGAACCATTCTCTGAGGTGATTCAGGTTCAAGATGCTCACTATCCCATCTTGAGTCAGATCCAGTTCGAGGACTGGATCTAAAGACGTGTATTCCCACATCTCCATCCTTCTTGCCCAAAGGAAGTTCCTGAGGTTCGCTTTTGAGGGCGGAGTGTAGCAATATCGAGTTCTTCCCTTCGGCCTGGATCTTTCCCCTCGCACCTTTACGGAGTGCATGGATGTGGCTCTGGCTCCACTGAGACTCCAGGGCATCTGTGTACTAAATTATATAGATTACTGGCTTATTCTGGCCAAGTTGTACGATATGGCGGGTTGGCATTGAGATGCCGGTCTGCTCCACATGAGGTGCTTGGGGCCGAGACTCAACATGTAAAGAAGCGTGTTGATGCCCTCCCAGCAGACTACGTTCCCGGGGGTTGTATGGGACTCAACAACAATGCGGGCACGATTTGTCCCCCGCACATATTGAGTCCATACTGGCGACAGTCTCCAGGGTGAAGCTAGGCCGCAGCCTCACTGTCAAGCAGTCCCAGAGACTGCTGGGTCTCATGGCAATAGCGTCCAACATGATTCCGTTCGGCCTGCGCCACGTGAGACCCATACAGTGGTGGCTGAAGGCCAAGGGGATTTCCCCAGAGGGGAATCCTTTTCATATGATCAGAGTATCACGCAGATTCCTTCGTTCCCTTTTCATATAGAAAAAAGCCTTGGTTTCTGTCCCAGGGGCCAGTGCTGGGAGCATCATGTTGCCGCAAAACAATTTCAACAGATGCCTCCCTTACTGTAAGGCTGCTTTGTGAGAGGTCCGTGGGGGACCCAGCATTCTTCCTGGCTCATCAACTGCGTGGAAATGCTGGTGGTCTACAAAGATTGTAGAAACTTTTTCCTGGACCTCCGTGACCACCATGTCCTGACACGATCCGAGAACAGGGCCATAGTACCGTATCTGAATCAAAAGGGGGGCCTGAGGTCACACCCTCTATGCAGACTGGTGCACCAGTTCCTCCTATGGTCCCAGGGGAAACTTTCATCCCTCAGGGTGATGTACATCCCCGGGGATCGAAACCAGGGAGCAGACATCCAGTCGAGGCAGGGGCTGAGGCCTGGGGAGTGGCGGCTCAACCCAGAGGTGGTGAAGGCCATGTGCAAGAGGTTCGGCCCAGTGGAAGTGGATTTGTTGTGTCTCGAGAGACGTCCCACTGCCCACTTTGGTTTTCTCTCATGCATCAAGCCCAGCTGGGGTTGGATGCCATGGTGCAGATATGGCCGAGGCTGCGTCTGTACGCTTTTCCCCCGATCGCTCTGCTCCCGGGAGTCCTCTGTGTTGCAGGTCCCTCTGAGGAGGGATCTCCTGTCTCAGGCGGGGCCACAATATTTCACCCCGGCTGGAAATTTGGAGCATTTGTGTCTGGCCCCTAAGAGGCCAGGTATCTAGAGGCTGGCCTCCCGGCAGATGTGATTGAGACCTTGCTCAGTTCCAGGGCTCCTTCTACAAGGAGACTGTATAGCCTTAAGTGGAATGTATTTTCTACTTGGCGTATAGAGCATGAGGTGGACCCAGTTAATTGCCTGGTGGCTTCAGTGCTGGAGTTCCTCAAAGAGCGTTTCTCTGTGGGTCTTACCCCGTCCACACTCAAGGTGTACATGGCTGCCATTGGGGCTTTCCACGCTCCTGTGAGTGATGGGCCATTGGGTAAGCACCATCTGGTTGTGTGGTTCCTCCGTGGGGCCCAGAAGATGAGGCCTGCGGCTCAGCCAGAGTTCCGACCAGGGATCTGGCAGTGGTACTTGAAGGATTGGCTGAGGCCCCCTTTGAGCCACTGGAGTCGGCTGAGGCTAAGAACCTGACCCTTAAGGTGGCCTTTCTCCTTGCTATCACTTCTCTAAGGAGAGTGGAGGACCTCCAGGAATTTACCTGGAGTTTGCCCTTGGCGGAGTTTAGGCCATTTTACATCCTTGGTAGGCTAGCTGCCTAAGGTGCCATCTAGTGTGGCTAGTGTGGTTAAGGTTTTTGTGAATTGTGGGGACTTTCCATTGGCGTAATGGTTTTTATACTGTAAAAAACGTATTTTCTATCCCCCTACACTGCCCCTGCCCTAAACCTACCCATCACAGGAAACATTCTGCATTTTTACTTTCTCAAAAAAAAAAAAATTCTGTATGATTTATTTTGAACAGTGGGGGTCATAGGGAATGTCCTCATATTTCACCCTCTCCTTGTAATGCCTGTGTCATACCCATACACATTTGTGTCCTGATATTTCACAAAAACAAGCACACACACTACATCATGGCATTATCCCTGGATAACTTTCGATTCACTATGGGCGTTTCTCAATATGCGTACTTGTCTGCATTTGTGTTCTCGTGGACTTTTGAAACATCATCCGTCGCTGCCCAAGTACTGTTCCAATTCACAAGTTCACATCTAGCCAAGCAGGCAACAGTTCAAATCCCTGGATGTGTCCTTGATCCACCCCTTTTATCAAGGATGCATCGAGAGGATTCTTTTATCCCAGAATGCATCTCGGACCGACCACCAAGCTTCAATAGTGGATGAGAAACCCCACTTAATTTAAGGATACTACTGTTAATGTGTCAAAAAATTAATAGCCTTAAATATAAAATGTAACTCTTCCCTCAGCCAAAATGATCTGTCTGGGAACAAATGATAGATTAATGAAACCAAAGACCACCCGTTAGATCTACACAAGACAAATTATATCTCATGTTTAACCACAACAGAGACTTCTGAATCAGCGGCAAACGAAAGAAGGACTAGCCGAGGAAAGGCTGTTCTCGGCGGGTTAACAAGCTTTGAGCACCCTCTGATCGCCTGGATCTCACAACTCCGAAAATGCCAGATCAAATTTTTTAAAAAGGCGCTCTCTTAATAAATAAACCACAGATTTGAGCTTTAACTAACTACATTCTCACCTGAAAAAGTCTTAAAACTACATTTTGTGACACATTAACTAACATTAGTTACACATTAACTGTAGTATTTTTAAATTGCGCTGGGTTTCTCATCCGCTGTTGCGCTTGCTGGTCAGTACAAGATGCATTCTGGGATAGCGGTCTGTCTAAAGTCCACAAGTCACCTCTCGATGTATCTGTGGTGTGACAAGAAACGGGGCGAGGGACCGCGAGAGTGGGCCGGTGATGAGTGTTGATGAGTGCCAGCTGCATGGCACACCGGTCTCGTCTCACGGCCATGTGACGGGAGCATAAAAGGAGGAGCAAGGGCTGTGGAAGATGAGAGACCGGTGTGCCATGCAGCTGGCACTCATCAACACTCATCACCGGCCCGCTCTCGCGGTCCCTCGCCCCGCTGCTTGTCACACCACAGTATCCTTGATAAAAGGGGCGGATCAAGGACAAATCCGGGGATTTGAACTATACTTCGCTAGATGTGAACTTTGAATTGGAACAGTACTTGACCAGCGACTGATGACGATTCACAATTGAGATTAATGACAATTCCTCCCATCCTTCGGAGTTCATTCTCTCGGGTCGAACTTGGCAAGTCTGAACTACCAAGGACGCAAGTCACAAGTTTGCATACTTGGTATTGAGAAACGGCCGATACGATTGTCACGACCACTGCTCTCGTTTTCTCTGTAGTTGCTGTTCTTGTTGTGCTCCCCTTATAGGGGCACTGCAGTGCTGCAGAGATTAATCAGGTTAATCAGGATACACCAGTGCACAGGTGTGCCTTGTCTGGATAAAGCAGCCTGGCTCATTTTCATGGTGAGCGATTTCCTCCCTTCACACGGACGCAGAGACGCAGACGCAGTCGCAGTCGAGTGCTTAAAAAGGCTCGTCAACGTATTTGTTGTGGTTGACCGATTGAAAATAAATAAATAAATAAATAAATAAATTAGTTATTAATGGTTGTAAATGCCACCCTTGTTCCCTGCTCTTGGTATCCCCTGGCTCAGGGCATAACAAAGTTTGTGTTGTTAACATTATACGGATTTGCACTCTGATTGCCAACAAAACACAGACATTTGACGCAGTTTCACTCACTGCCTGCGGTTTCGACGCATGACCGGAAACAAACACACACACTTGCAGAACTCTGTTGCTGCTCCTGGAAAACAAACTGCATCCACTGTTTCCTTAGCACTGGGTAATTTGGGAAGCTGAACAAAGAAGGTCTTTCCCTCACAACCAGAAACACACTTCTCTAGTGACAAAAAACCCCAAAACATGACAGCGCCGCTGACAGCTTCTGTACCCCGAACAAAGCTTGTTGTTGACGCTCTTGCTCTCGCTCTGGTTTATGTGTGTGTGTGTGTGTGTGTGTGTGTGTGTGTGTGTGTGTGTGTGTGTGTGTGTGTGTGTGTGTGTGTGTGTGCGCGCGCTCTCCTCTGGGAGAAGTGCCCATGCAATTCTGCCCTTTAAGACCTCATACAGTAGCTTGGTCTTACCAGACTCTCGTACATTTCATTTGTACATAGAGTCTGCCACTCTCCATTGACAAGGGTTTATTTTCGCGAAGGCGGGTACGCTGTTGAGGTTTAAAACTATTGGATCTGCCCTGAGCCACTCTGGGTCTGCCATAACCAATCGCTATTATTTGGTCGTGACGTATGTCTTGCGCCCTTCGCCTGTTTTAGTCATGGAAATCCGACAAAATGAATGTGCACTTGTACAGGCCACCTCAGTGATAAAACCTTGTGCATTTGGATTGTGATTAATTCACGCCACAGTGGAGGGGGGAGTTTTGTGATCGGGAACGCACCGCTCACGTGGTCCTTAACATGGTTGTATGCTGTATATAAAATGTCATATGCTTGGTATGATAATAAATGCTGGTATAAATAACCAATTTAAGAACAATTTAAATGTTTACGTGCTTTTATTTTAAAAAATTTGAGCGGTGATGAAATATATTGCTCTTGTAAATACTTGGCAGCATTTTAAAGAAATACAAGTCTAGAAATGCATCCAAATAACAGCAAAGAGCAACCGTATGGTGCCCTGCAGTGGTCAAAAAAGATTATAACAGTGAATTTTTAAGTGATATATTCTTGAAAACTCAGAGATGTGGATTCGGACAGCTATTACATCACCACACGACCTCTGTGTTTGTCAAAAGCAGTAGGTAATTCGGCCAGGGATTTTTAGATTTTAGATTTAAGAATACACTGCAGTCCCAGACGTAGTACTGAAGGAAAATGAAAATTAAGCGGAAGTACGTAGGAGGGCAGAGCCAGCATACTCATACAGGGCCATACTTGAAAAACGTTATGAAACTTTTTCGAATCCTGAAGGAGTGTATTTGGCACAGAAATGTTAATGTTTTTTGAGCTTGGCTATGATATGTTGAAAAAAAAATGAAGATAATAAAAATAAATAAAAGAATAAATAAAACGCACATGGAACGTTTTCCTTTTTGAGTGAACTGTCCCTTTAGTTCATACTCACCTTTTTCATCATAGTATTGACAGGAATATATGTAGCTTGTCTATGAATTCCAACACAAAAACATAATTAACAAATTATGAAACATTTTTGGCCATATTAAGGAAATTTGAAAAGTTATGCTTACGTTTGTGTTATTTGTGTAATTTTTGACTGGGAAATGCATTATAAGTGGATTGGTCAAATTCACAACGTCGCGTCCAGGAACTTCAATCCGTATGACTTTGGACATTATGGAATTATTCAGCTGTGAATAAACCCCAGACAGGCAGGTTATCTTATAAAGAGTGAAGGAGCTAAGAACAGGTTTTATTAAACAGTCAAAAAAGAAAAATGTAAACCTTACATTAAACTGCTGATCGGAGTGGTAGGTAACTATTCCAACTTTCTGCTGGTCCTCAGGAAAATTCTGGAAAGGCTCCACTGGGAGCCATATCTTTGCTGTTTGAGTTTCATTAGACACCTGAAAAAAGAAAAGGAGTGAATGAAGTCACTGTGTCATGAACACTTGCAAAGGCTATAATATATATAAAAATACTATTATATAGTTTTCTTATTTTTCTGTTTTCTGTGTCAAAAACAGAAACAGCCAAGCTGCACCATATTGTCAGTTTCATCTTAAAGAAAGTATATAATTAAATAAAGTCATCTATCTTTTAAACCTTTGGGAGAAGAGTCTTACGCTTGGAGCTGTAATTTGTTCATAACCTTTTATCTTCTGGTTCATCTTAACCACAATCATAGCGAAATCCATAAAATTGTAGATCTGCAATTCCATTGTCAAAATGCATGCTTGTATGACTCCCTTCTCCATTCTGCAAAATGATATCATTAACAGGAACACAACCAAATCAACACAAGATTATTTAGATTTTTTTTTAATTTTTTAAAAGAGATTGGTACAGGTGTTTACCTGTTGTAGAATTTCTTAGTTTCTTTATTTTGTTGCTGTTGTGAACAATATTGTTTAACCTCCTTAACAGATTTCATCAATAAACAAGAATCCTGCAACTTTGAGTAATTATTGTTGTTGTCCTTAATTCTTCTCTCACACTCAGGATTGATAGTTTGAATTGAAGTTATTGCTGGGTGTGGCACAAAAACATATATCAGACACTTTTCATCTTTTTCCCACACTTAGGTCTGTTTGAAGTTCCTATGTTTTTATCCTTCCCTTAGGTTATTTTGACCCAAAACTCATGTTTAAATTCCTTTTTAAAACTGAGTGTTCATTGGAGTGTTCCAAGATCTTATGACTTTTGTTGTACTTTAACCACAAATACACACAACAAACTAAACCAAAAATTGACTGGATTCAAAGTTTTGTAGTTTGGTAATAAAAGTAACAAATCCTTCCCTCACGAGTCAATTTAACCCCATATGAACTTCAGTACACATAGAAAAAAATCCAAAAATGCTCAAAAACTTTCCCAATTTTTTTTTTTATAATGTCTACATGTCTATCTGAATGAGAAACTGACTTTAGGACCCAGAGCAACAGCTCATTTGCTCCCTATATCTCATCTAAAGGCTGGAATACACCACCCGATTTTTGCCCCGATTTCCCCCAGATTTAGAATCTGAACAAGTTGACGCTAGTTGACAAAAGTCAGAGCCAGTCTGCAGATTTGAGCCGACAGATTCCATGAAAAATCGCGTATTATATCATGGCCATAGACTCCGATTTTTTAGCTTCAGATTTTGATTCCATCCAGTCGGAGGATATCAAACATGTTTGATATTTTGAGCCGATTTTAGAACACATGACGCATCGCTACTGAAACCGGAAATCACTGAAGCCAACAAAAATCAACAAACAAGAAATGGAGATCAGCAGGATCACAAAGTGGAACTCCGCCATGGAAGAAAAATGTATTCAGCTGTGGCAGAAGCACAAGTGTCTCTATAATGTGGATGACAACTGTTACCGGTAGTAGACAAAGAAAAAAGCTGATTTTATGTCATTTTGACACGAATACATATTAATAAATGACACGTTCATGTTTAAAAGTCTTTAGGTTAACATAAATGCAGATATAGGCCTAATTGTAATAATAAAAAACAACATTATTATCGATTTTGCCTGCAAGCGTGGCGTGAACGTGTCGCTTCTGTTGCGTCAGTCGCGGGGCTGCCTGCCGTTTTCTCTGGGTGCGTCTCAATCAGATCCCTAGTTCAGTTGTCAGGGCACTGAACAGGGAGTCAGCCCATTGACTTATGTCCTGATCAGTGCCCTGACAACTGAACTAGGGAGCTGATTGAGACGCAGGGTCTGTCTTTGCACACCAGAAGGGTGTCTGACGCGCCACCCACTGCTGTACATTTACAGGGAAGCCATATACTTCATGTTAAATATAAATACATTGTCTATTGATACAGCAAAGACAAATAATAATACTAATAATATTTCGCAAACCAAATTCTGAGGTAAACATTTGTCTTAATTTATCCATTATGTCACTATTTACCATTAGCCTATGGGTTTTACATTAACGTTTTCCCGGGTTACGTGTTTAAAAGTGATCAAAAAGCGTCAATAGCTGCGAATTATTAATTGTAGGCTTATTCCAATAAATGTTAACAGATTATTTAATAAAGTAAACAAGGTTGCGTTATTCAATGGTCACACATCTTATCTGTCTGAGACTTTTGTAGGAATCAAAACAGTAAAACTATTGTATAAGTAACTTAGATATTGTCAACGAAAGTAGTTCCAAATAAAATAAAATAAAATAAAATAAAATAAAATAAAATAAAATAAAATAAAATAAAATAAAATAAAATAAAATAAAATAAAATAAAATAAAAATAAACGAACAGAACACGCTTACAGATTAGACTCAATATTTTTACTCATCAGCACAGAAAAACACTAAGGCCTACCTCTAACTCCCGCTGTAATCTGACCACTACTGGCCAAGTCTAGTACGTTTTGGCTCTTTTTGTTGACTTTTTGCTCAGCGCACAGATAGTCGCTTTAAAAATTACTGCGCTCATCTCCTGCTCATCTCATGCTTGTTGTTATGCATGTCATGCGATGCGTCTCCTAGCAACCAGACGCTTGTTTCAGTTTGTGTTCCAGACGTTTTTAAAGTCTATTAGTGTATGATGCCCTGCTTTTCTCTGTAACCATTTACAAAGTCACATGCAGCATGTCCATTGCATATGGCACCCCAACCCGTAGTGGAAGCATCTGTTGACACAACAACATGCCTCGAAACTCATTCTAAGGGCACACCTGCCCGTAGAAAGCTGATTTTCGACCACTGGGTGAGTGTCTGTCTGCAGGCCCGAGTCACTGGGACCCGGAGCGTGCCAGACTGCCATGCCCATCTCGGGACTCAATCGCGAAACCAGTGCTGAAGCGATCTCATATGAAGCAACCCGAGCGGCGTCACTGCGGTTGCAGATGCCATATGCCCCAGGAGCCTCTGAAACAATTTCAGTGGAACCGCAATCTTGCTCTCTAACTGACGGAGACAAGTCAGCAGTGACTGCGCGCGCTCGCCGGTGAGCTGCACGCACACGGCGACCGAGTCGATTTCCGTACCGAGAAAAGAGATCCTCTGCACGGGGCAGAGTTTGCTCTTCTCCCAGTTGACCCGAAGGCCCAGACGAGCTAAGTGTCGGAGAACCAGGTCTCTGTGTTCGCACACCCGCTCCCGAGAGTGGCCCAGTATGAGCCAGTCGTCGAGATAGTTCAGGATGCGAACCCCTTGCTGCCTGAGTGGCGCAAGGGCTGCCTCGACAATCTTCGTGAAGATGCGAGGGGGTAGAGCTAGCCCGAATAGGAGTACAGCATACTGATATGTCCACCCTTCGAACGCAAACCGTAGGAACGGTCTGTGTTGCGGAAGGATGGACACATGGAAGTACGCATCCTTCAGGTTGATCGCTGCAAACCAATCGCATGGATGAACGCATTCGAAAAGGCGTTTCGCAGTCAACATCCTGAACGGAAGCCTGTGAAGGGATCGGTTCAGGACGCGAAGGTCCAGGATTGGTCGTAACCCACCGGATTTCTTCTGTACAATGAAGTAAGGGCTGTAGAAGCTGGACTTCATCTCGGCGGGAGGGACAAGCTCGACCGCGCCCTTCGCCAGTAGGGTATCGATCTCCGCACGCATGACAGGGGCATTGGCCCCCACCATGGTGAACCGGATACCCTGGAAGCGGGGAGGAGCTTGCGCGAACTGAATCGCGTAGCCGAGCCTGATGGTCCACGCGACCCAGTGGGACAGTCCCGGCAGCTGAAGCCATGCTCCCAGGGAGTGTACCAACGGGGTCATACGGAGCACCGGTGTACCCTCGGTGGGACAGCGAGGCAGTGTTACCGGCCCGGACTCGGGTGGCATAGCGGCCCAGTGTCGAGGCACTGGTAACGACTGCGCCCTGACAGAGGAGACCAGGGAAGGACTCGCGTTCCACTGTGGTCTGCTCTGAGAGGGGGCTGGCGACAGAGAGGGATGAGAGCGGTGTGGCCCGGGGGCGGCGCACACTGCCGTCACCGGTCTCTGGGTGCTCAGGGATGGACAAGTCAGTGCCTCGGCAGCGAGGCAGCTGAGGCGACTGTGACGGCGGCATTTTAGATGCAGCAGCGGGCCGCCGGAGCAGTATATGCTTTATAGCCTCAGTCTGCTTCTGAGCAGCCGAGAACTGTTGGGCGAAGCTCTCGACCAGCACCGCCGAATAGCCACATTACCCAGCCCAGGGAGCACATGGTAACCTTCATCGCCCGGAGGGCGAGGTCGGTCGCGGCGCGCAGCTCATCTCTGAGCCCTGGGTCGGCTCCATCCTCGTGCATGTCACACAGCAACTTGGCCTGGTAGGCCTGAAGAGCTGCTATGGCATGCAAAGAAGCGGCGGCCTGCCCCGCAGCTCTGTAGGTCTTCGATACCATAGACAATGTGACAGGCCTTGGAGGGGTGCTTAGGATCGCCACGCCAGGAGTAGGCGCTCACAGTTGCATCGCCACAGAACGCTCCACCGGGGGGACGTCGGAGCAACTGAAAGAAAGGGAACATTAAGTTCAGGTCTCTGAACAATTAGTTTCCTGTTCACATCAGATTTTAATTTCTTATTGATTTAACGTGTGCACAATAGTTTTTACAATTTGCACAATGACTAAATGCACATGAGGCTTGTTGATCAAAGTGATAAGTTGTTTCTTAGTGAAACTGTCAAACTCTCTCTCTCTCTCTCTCTCTCTCTCTCTCTATATATATATATATATATATATATATATATATATATATATATATATATATATATATATATATATATATATATATATATATATATATATATATATATATATATATATATATTTGTCATAATAATAATAAAAAATATATATTTAAAAAACAAACAAAACAAAACTAATATATATATATTTATTTATTTATTTATTTTTTAAATAACAGTACAGTCAGCACCATTTTTGAATATGGAGGAACATCACAACCCTGAACAGCATCAGTACTTATTTGTACATATTTACTTACTCATTTGTGTTCAAACAATTAATTTACTTTTGTAGAAATGTGTTTGATGTAAGCTGAAAATGCATGAAATAGCAACAGGAAGATATGTGTTAGAAAAAGTTAATAATAATTTGTGTGTAAAAATTAACAAACAACTGTAAAATTTTAAACTCACATGTAACACATTTCTTCTAAATAAATAAATAAATAAATTTACTGTATAAATACAAATGTTACTTTTCTTTGTGTGCACTGCATTATTGACTTTTCCTAGTCAGTTTTTACCTACTGTCTGAATCGGTATGCAGTAAAAGCTCAGAGTGAGATTTCAGAGACAAAACTGACATTATTGTATCAGTAAGTGCCAACAGACAAAAGATAAACTTTGCAATTTTGTATAAAACAAGTATTTCTATGGTTAAAAAAAAAGAAAACATAAAACATCTAAACAAAACACTTATTTTGGTGCCATTTGCCAGTTTACTGACACAATAAGTAGGTTTTGAAGCAATTATATGAAATAATTAAATGTTTTGGGGGAGTAACTACATTTTTGCAGAAATGCAATAGTTGTGATGTTTTAGCAAACAGTTGTGATGATTGAACTTACAGTTAAAAAAAAATATAGAGACTGTTTTAAAGAATGTGGCAAAGCGATTGAGAAAAACTGTAAAAGGATTATGGATGTAATTGTGAGTTATTATGAATTTAAGTTGGAAGAATGTAAAGAATGTGCTTAAATTATTCATTTATTTATGTTTTGATAAAATCTAGTAATTTAAAGGTAAATAAAATAGAGAAACAATTTCCCTCCAAAAAGTTGCATTAAAAATAGAAAAAAAAATATTTCTGGACAAAAAGTATAATTTTTATGGCAATTTTCGGGTAATTTTGAACCAGGAGGGAAGGATTTGTCAAAGTGTGGGGGAGGGATGAGGGTTAACACTTTAATTCACTAATTAATAAAATACAAAGAAAAAACGTGATTTTAAATAATATATTACAATATTACTCTTTTACTGTATTTCTGATCACATAATCGTCTTGTTGAACAGAAGAGTTTTTTCTAAAACATCTTAACAAAATGTACAAAACGTTTAACTGATACTGTATTTGTTACAAAAATGTCTCAATACTCAAATCTGAAATACAAGTCTAACGATAATACAGTGTCAAATACAGTGTGATGTCAGCTACTTACTACGGGTTAATTCCTCATTTTTTGTACTAGTATTGTTTTTCTCAGCTTTTGTTTCTTTAACAGATCTATCGACTCCATAGATCATGATCAGAAGTAGCAGAAGTTTCATATCTTCAACTCTGGAGATACAGACATAATTAAATCAAATACACACACACACAAAAAAAAAAGAACGAAAAGAAAAAAGCCAACAACAACAACAACAAAAACAACAACAATATTATATAAAATATGTAAAAAAGTTTATCTCCTCATTGTTAAAATGGTTTATAAAAATGCTCTATAATAATAAGAACCAAGTAGGCCAAATTATTCCTCTGTAATGTTTCTGGTTTAAAACATTAACCTTAATATAGTCTTACTTCTCTTACCTTGCTGCTTTTTCATGAAGGTTGAAGTTGTGACAGCTCTGTGGAAAGTTTGCAGAAGTAAAGAGCAAAACTCAAATTTTGTGGCTTCAGTCAAACTCAGTCATCAATGACATCCTTGTCATCACAGTCAGCCTTCAGCAATACTATTACCATTTTTCTCAGTCACTTTGGTGCATTTCTCACATCACTATTTACATTTGCACAACAGTTAGTTCAACCTCCACAACATTTAGTCATTTGTGCACATCATATTAGCAGTTTCTCATTCCTTCCAACAAATTGCAAATGCATTTGGACATGCATTAATTGCTTTCATAAAACTCTCTGTTGTTTTAAAACCTTATCATGTGCTTATGTCATGTCAGTCAAAATTAACTACTTGTGAATGCTGAATAGTCATTCCATATAAACTATAGCCCTCATTTCATTGCTTGAGTCATACAAAAATGTTGAACTAGTTGTCAAAATCTGTCAAGCTAATATTACACACATTTTTAAATCTTTCTTTTTTCCTGAAAAAGTCTCCTAAATTGAAACATTCCGGTGATTTTCAACTTTCACTGATGAGAAGGGTTGAGTGAAGCATTAGTTATATGTATGATGTATGTTCAGTTCTAATATGTACTGCAATATTGTTTACAGTAGTGCACAGCTCTACCCAAAGGGAGTTTATGGTTGTTGTAAATTAGGGTGTATTTTTTTCTTTTGCTCAATGCTGTGAAAAATGTATTGAAAATGTATTGAAATTATATTATATCACTAAATCCTCAGCACTGCTTTATGCTGCTATAACTTACTGCCACTTTCTCGTCATAGAGTAAAACTGTGCATATGGGATTATTCTACAACATTTTTAATACTTATAGGTACAAATAAATTCTTTAAAACTTACAAAAAGTACAGTATGATCATGATATTCTATGTTCATTGGAGTACCATGTGATGCTCAATAATATTTTAATTCCTAGGAAAATATGAAAAGACCTCAATGCCCTTCCAAAGAATAGATTTGAATAAATTAGGTCAGTGATGGAAAAGGCAGGCTCTAATTTGACTAACTGGAAAACTGAAACTCTGACAAACAAACATCTAAATATCAATAAAAGAAAACATTTTGCAGAAATGACTGCTTCAATGCGGCGTGGCATGGAGGCGATCAGCCTGTGGCACTGCGGAGGTGTTCTGGAGGCCCAGGATGCTTCGATAGCGGCCTTAAGCTCATCCAGAGTGTTGGGTCTTGCGTCTCTCAACTTTCTCTTCCCAATATCCCACAGATTCTCTATGGGGTTCAGGTCAGGAGAGTTGGCAGGCCAATTGAGCACAGTAATACCATGGTCAGTAAACCATTTACCAGTGGTTTTGGCACTGTGAGCAGGTGCCAGGTCGTGCTGAAAAACGATCTAAAGCTTTTCAGCAGATGGAAGCATGAAGTCCTCCAAAATCTCCTGATAGCTAGCTGTATTGACCCTGCTCTTGATAAAACACCAGCAGCTGACATGGCACCCCAGACCATCACTGACTGTGGGGACTTGACACTGGACTTCAGGCATTTTGGCATTACCTTCTCCCCAGTCTTCCTCCAGACTCTGGCACCTTGATTTCCGAATGACATGCAAAATTTGCTTTCATCCGAAAAAAAGTACTTTGGACCACTGAGCAACAGTCCAGTGCTGCTTCTCTGTAGCCCAAAAGTGTCTTGACCTGGGGAATGCGGCACCTGTAGCCCATTTCCTGCACACGCCTGTGCACGGTGGCTCTGGATGTTTCTACTCCAGACTCAGTCCACTGCTTCTGCAGATCCACCAAGGTCTGGAATCGGTCCTTCTCCACAATCTTCCTCAGGGTCCGGTCACCTCTTCTCGTTGTGCAGCGTTTTTTGCCACACTTTTTCCCTCCCACAGACTTCCCACTGAGGTGCCTTGATACAGCACTCTGGGAACAGCCTATTCGTTCAGAAATTTCTTTCTGTGTCTTACCCTCTCGCTTGAGGGTGTCAATGATGGCCTTCTGGACAGCGTCAGGTCGGCAGTCTTACCCATGATTGCGGTTTTGAGTAATGAACCAGGCTGGGAGTTTTTAAAAGCCTCAGGAATCTTTTGCAGGTGTTTAGAGTTCATTAGTTGATTCAGATGATTAGGTTAATAGCTCGTTTAGAGAACATTTTCAAGATATGCTAATTTTTTGAGACAGGAATTTGGGGGTTTCATGAGCTGTATGCCAAAATCATCAGTATTAAAACAATAAAAGACCTAAAATATTTCAGTTGGTGTGCAATGAATCCAAAATATATGAAAGTTAAATTTTTATCATTACATTATGGAAAATAATGAACTTTATCACAATATGCTAATTTTTTGAGACGGACCTATATATATATGCTTAGATAAAAGAAACGTTTATATATATATATATATATATATATATATATATATATATATATATATATATATATATATATATAATATATATATATATATATAAACGTTTCTTTAAAAAAAAAAAAAATCCATATATTTGTCTCAATGCTATTCCAACAATGTTTTGTTTTTTATTATGAAGTTTAGCTCCACACTTTTGAGGGCATCTTTTAGTGCTATTCTTTCCTTTTCATGTGCATTAAATTCCATTATAATATGTTGGACAGATTCTGGTCGGTTACAGTTCATTCAAGCACAATCCATTTGGGTTATATGAAGTGTCTTGTTGAGTGTCCTGTATGCCCTATTCTTAGTCGAGTAATGTTATCCAGTTCTCTGCCAATACCATGCTGTAGTGTTGTCAAAAGTACCGACCGCGATATCAAATCGGTACTGAAATGTTAAAAATGTGACGCTTCGAGCCCTGTTGAGCTGTAATCGTAAACGCCTCTGACTGGTCATTGTGCTCACGCGCTCATCTGATGTGCCTGTGATTTGGCTACAATGATCAACTCACGGCAGCGGTTTGAAACAACACGGAAGTGTTTGAAAAGTGTTTTGAAAGCGGGAGCAGGAGCGTTTGAAAGCACAAGCAGGCGTCGACCAGCAGACTGGTAGGCTGATAGACACCTACATTCAAACGCTCTGTGTGTATCTGTGTAAGCGCTCCGTGAAAATCGTCATTGTTGTATTTTTACAACATGTTTGTGAAGCACTGATCAAAGTAGCCAATCATAGACCTATTTGATGAGCGTGTGAGCACAATGGCCAGTCAGAGGTGTTTACGATTCCGCTCAACAGTGCTCAAAGCGTCATATTTCAGTACCGAATTGGTATCGCGGTCGGTACTTTTGACAACACTACCATGCTGTCTTTGAATATCATATAAATAGCCAACATTCCTGTATCATTAATATCCCAATATTCCTGCCATATTTGTGAGTTTGATATTTTTTGATAACTTCACTTAATGAAGTGTGCAAATCTATTGTTGTTTGTCTGTTTAGCTAATAAATCTACTTCCCCATTTATTTTCAAACATCATTAAATTGTATTAAATTATGTGATCGTTTTTATTTTATTTTTGTTTTTGTTTTAATAGTGTAATCTTTAATGAAGAAGCAGCCTATTCTAGCGCTGTGAGCCTCATTCTCATTCTGTCACACAAGCAGAAAAATATCTGTCACAGGGCTATACGTGAGTGAGAGTGAATTCAACACATGCTGTTCATTTCTTCCCATTGTGTAAACGACAGTGGTGGAAAGAGTACTGATTAAGCATCCTCAAGTAGAAGTACTGTTACTTATCAAAAAATGTAGTTTTAGTAGAGTAAAAGTGTCAGGGTTCTGCCCTGGCAGTCTTGTCTGTTTTGTCTTTGTTTAATATTTCTATGTTTGTGTTGTATATTAGCACATGTATCTGTCTCTCTTTGCGTTTGTCATGCGTTCCTCTTGTCCTGCCCCCTTGTTTACTGTTACCACGCCACCTTGTTTAGTCTGGTCTAGTCCTCATTTCACTAATTGTGCTCACCTGTTCCTTATGTGCTGATCCCTTTATAGAGGGAATGCACGTGACGTCATCGTCAGCTGGAGTGACTGTGATTACACCCCGCTGAATGGCAGAAAGCCTGAGAGGCAGCATTGGTTTACAGCGCGAATGCAGCGAAAACTCACAAAGTGAAGTTTTATTAACTAATTTCGGGAGGAGCACTAACAGATAATTAAACAACGGAGCCGTCAGCTAATCAAACCTAATTAACAAGGGGAGCACGTCAGATAATTAAACCTAATTAAACACAGGTGGAGCATGGTAAGCTAATCAATCTGATCAACGATAGGAGGTGTACTTATACTACAGATTTACCTCCTCTCGTTGACCATTTTTATTTTGGCATGGATGGCTTCAGGCAGGTCGCCCCGCCTGCACACTCACGCTGCTAGGCTAACTCCAAATGCTCAAGAAACAAGTATTTTCCTAACAAAAGTTTAAGCTATTTATAAACTCAACTCATACCGCTTCATCAGCATTCATGGTAAAAGATTTCTGCTTTTCCCTACGAAACACAATTGGCATTTTGTCTTCTAACAATTCTAATCGATGAACAACTTTAATAATCAATGTCCTAAAGGCATGTTAATAACGTTGCGTTTTTGGAACCTCGACAACAGAGTCAACTGCGAAAGCAGCACTCGGTCATCAAAGAATGCACACTGCTGAGACTCGCAACATTAAACTACAACAGTTCCTGTCTTAAGAAATAGAAAACGATCTTAAATAATGAATGTATCACTGGCACACCTCAAGCTTTCGATCGCTGTGTACTATGCACGCGCACGCGGTGACCGTGGCGATGAACAAATAATTATACTTCTGGGAAAGTGAATGTACAGATATTTTGAGGCTACATCACTCAAATAATGACAATGCTACAGCGTGCATCACAAAAAAGACAAGCCACTAGTCGGAACCAGCTCTCCCTTGATCCAATACGTCTCAACTTGACTTCCAAATGAGCTCGGTCACACGGACACAGTGAGTACAACCTTCTTACAAGCATTTGCGACTCAGGGCATTTCCACACCTTAAAGTCCGCACTGGGGTCTGAACTGAAGCTCATGGTTTGATTCATTTTTACATGTTGGGTTAGTTTTGTTTGCTTTCACATTGCAAATTTTGCGAGTGCACTAAAGAGCTTACATGACATGCGTCCTGCTGTAGTGATGTCGTTTACGAACGATTCGTTCATTTTGTATGAATCTTTAATCCGAATCTTTTGAACAACGAGTTTTCTCAGAGAGCGATTCGTTCATTTGTTTACCGAGCACGCGCATATGTTCTGTACAGGGAAGTACTAAACGTGCTGGAAAATGTAACATGTAACATTTTAATTAGATTCAGCTTAAATTAACGGGATCACTTTAGAAAAGATTCGTCCATTTTGCTGAACAAGATTCAAAGATCCGTATCAGTAAAAAGGATCCGAACTTCCCACTACTATTGCAGTGTGCTGCTTCTTGACATTGATTGGCTCGTAAACGAACGTGCGTCTGACGTCAGCGCATCGTCACTCGGGCGAGTAACTCCCAAAAACTTAGCCAGCTGACTCTTTGCCTCACTGCCTTACGAGACATGGCTTGTAAAGCGGCGGTTTGTCAATGATTTTGGACAGACTTCTAAGGCAGTGTAACAGTTTAATGATCTGCAGCAAACAGAGAGAGCTTTTGTGAAAACTAAGCACATCTAATTACTTCACTAGTACTACATTTATAATGTCACCAGAAGTGGAAATATTGGTGGTTGCGTGTTAAAAAAAAAAAAAAAAAAAAAAAAAAAAAAAAACTGGAAATTCCTTTTGAAATATCTTTAGAAGTTGTAACCATTCATACAAACAAAATTCACCTAAAGAAGGCTTTCTATAAGGCTTTTAACATTACATCAACATAAAAAGGAACTTCCTGTAAATGGTCAGATAATTCAAACCATACAGAACGCTTTCGCACAAGAAACGAACCTAATCTTCGTTCAGTTTGATCCGGACAGAGACTTTGCAAACTGAAAGTCAGAATCCGGACGAAGCAAGACGAGCTGCATTTCACGAAATACAATCCAATTTGGAGCTCCTGTTTTCCTAAATATAACACAAATTTCTTACAGTAGGCTATATTGTATAGCATAATAATTATTATTTTAAGCCATCTTATATTTTGGGGAAAGAAAACGTATATCACGATGACGCAAACCTCAAAGGCCATGATTTCATTAAATAAACGCGAGCTTCACATTCAGAATCTATGCGTTCTACAGCCTTCACAACAACAACGCTCTATTTCAGAGCAGTTCACAATCATGATTAGTTCTCGTTTATGCCAAGTAAATGCATACAATGACAAGGTTTCTGTACTACGATTATATCGTAATTTGTTGCACTCAATTGTGAGGGAGTATATGTTATTTCCTTCATACTAATTAAAAGGAGCATTCTGCAATAATCAAGCAGTAATTTCAAAAGTCTCAGTTGGTTATACAAACATGTTTCTCCATTTGTCTGTTCAACCATTTTTTTTTTTCTTCTGCCGCAGCAGTGCCGTTCCTTCAGTTCCCGCAGGAGCTGAGTTTCTCCGGCTAATTTTCTCCACAGCAGCAGCAGTGCTGTTCCCTCTGCTCCCACAGGAGCCGAGTTTCTCCAGCTAATTTTCTCCACAGCAGCAGCAGTGCCGTTCCCTCTGCTCCCACAGGAGCTCTGTTTCTCCGGCTAATTTTCTCCACAGCAGCAGCAGTGCTGTTCCCTCTGCTCACACGGAGCTCAGTTACTCTGGCTAAACTTTCTCCACTGCCGCAGCAGTGCCGTTCCCTCTACTCCCACAGGAGCTCAGGTTCTCTGGCTAATTTTCTCCACTGCCGCAGCAGTGCTGTTTCCTCTGCTCCTGCAGGAGCTCAGTTTCTCTGGCTAATTTCACCACTGCCGCAGCAGTGCTGTTTCCCTGCTCCCGCAGGAGCTCAGTTTCTCTGACTAATTTTCTCCACTGCCGCAGCAGTGCTGTTTCCTCTGCTCCCGCAGGAGCTCAGTTTCTCTGGCTAATTTCACCACTGCCGCAGCAGTGCTGTTTCCTTTGCTCCCGCAGGAGCACAGTTTCTCTGACTATTTTTCTCCACTGCCGCAGCAGTGCCGTTTCCTCTGCTCCCGCAGGAGCGCAGTTTCTCTGACTAATTTTCACCACTGCCGCAGCAGTGCTGTTCCCTCTGCTCCCACAGGAGCTCAGTTTCTCTGACTATTTTTCTCCACTGCCACAGCAGTGCTGTTTCCTCTGCTCCCGCAGGAGCTCAGTTTCTCTGGCTAATTTTCACCACTACCACAGCAGTGCTGTTCCCTCTGCTCTCACAGGAGCTCAGTTTCTCTGGCTAATTTTCTCCCTCATCCATCTGGCGAGGCTCCCCCATTGGAAGCAATGAGTCTTAATCTCCCATCGGATGTCGTCAGAACCTCTCAGTCACTATCCATCTTTTCTTTTTCCGTCCTGTGAAGCTTCCCTTTCCGATTGCAGCGAGCATTGATCTCCCGTCGACTGCTGCGAAAGCTCTCCTGGCGTGCGTTTCCCCATCTCTTTCTCCGTACCGTCGGCCGATAGTACCCACTCATCTGATGCCAGGAATCTGTTCCTGGCGGAAGCTGGGTGGGCCCCCTAGGTCAGTCTTTCTTTTTAATTTCGACGCCCAATTTATCAATTTGGTAGGGCTCACTCATCTGACGCTGTGATTCTAATCTCCCGTCAGATGCGGCTTGAGCCCCCGATCGACGGTTTTTCAAACTTCGCGCATGTCGAATCTCGTTGTGCGCTCTTTCTCCGGACGGTAAGGTTTTTTCGTTTGTTGCAGTGAGCCGGGCCCCCCTCAGACATTGCAAGAGCTTTCCCGATTGGTCATCTTAATTTGAGGAAGCTCCTCATTTATCGGCCATTAGGGTTAGTTTCTCGTCTGTTGCAGTGAGCCCGGCCCCCCTCAGATGTTGCAAGAACCTTCCCGATCGGTCTTTCCAATTTGAGGATGCTCCTCATTTATTGGTCGGTGGGGGTTTGTTTCTCGTCTGTTGCAGTGAGCCGGGCCCCCCTCAGACATTGCAAGAGCTTTCCCGATTGGTCATCTTAATTTGAGGAAGCTCCTCATTTATCGGCCATTAGGGTTAGTTTCTCGTCTGTTGCAGTGAGCCCGGCCCCCCTCAGACGTTGCAAGAACCTTCCCGATCGGTCTTTCCAATTTGAGGATGCTCCTCATTTATTGGTCGGTGGGGTTTGTATCTCGTTGTGCGCTCTTTCTCCGGACGGTAAGGTTTTTCGTTTGTTGCAGTGAGCCGGGCCCCCCTCAGACATTGCAAGAGCTTTCCCGATTGGTCATCTTAATTTGAGGAAGCTCCTCATTTATTGGCCATTAGGGTTAGTTTCTCGTCTGTTGCAGTGAGCCCGGCCCCCCTCAGACGTTGCAAGAACCTTCCCGATCGGTCTTTCCAATTTGAGGATGCTCCTCATTTATTGGTCGGTGGGGGTTTGTTTCTCGTCTGTTGCAGTGAGCCGGGCCCCCCTCAGACATTGCAAGAGCCTTCCCGATCTGTCACTCTAATTTGAGGATGCTCCTCATTTATCGGCCGTTAGGGTTTGTTTCTCGTCTGTTGCAGTGAGCTCGGCCCCCCTCAGACGTTGCAAGAACCTCCCCGATCAGTCTGTCAAATTCAAGGTTGCTCCTCATTTATTGGCCGGCAGGGTTTTTCTCGTCTGTTGCAGTGAGCCAGGCCCCCCTCAGACGTTGTAAGAGCCTTCCTAATCGGTCCTTCTGATTTGAGGATGCTCCTCATTATCAGCTGGTACAGCTTACTTCTCGTCTGTTGCAGTGAGCCTGGCCCCCCTCAGACGTTGCAAGAGCCTTTCCGATCGGTAATTTTATTCAAGACCGCTCCTAGTTGAATCGGCCGGTAGGGTTTTTTCCCATCTGTTGCAGTGAGCCTGGCCCCCCTCAGACGCCGTAAGAAGCCTTCCCAATCTACCCCGCTGATTTTGAGGATGCTCCTCATTTATCAGCCGGAAGAGCTCATCTTACATCTGTTGCAGTGAGCCAGGCCCCCCTCAGACTTGGTAGAGAGCCTTCCCGATCGGTCCGCCAAATTCTAGGCTGCTCCTCCTCTATCGTTCAGTAGGGTCTTCTTTTTCATCTGTTGCAGTGAGCCTGGCCCCCCTCAGATGCTGTAAGAAGCCTTCCCAATCTGCCCCCCTGATTTTGAGGATGCTCCTCATTTATCAGCCGGAAGAGCTCGTCTTACGTCTGTTGCAGTGAGCCAGGCCCCCCTCAGACTCGATAAAGAGCCTTCCCGATCGGTACGCCAAATTCTAGGCCGCTCCTCATTTATCGTCCGGTAGGGTTTTTCTCGTCTGTTGCAGTGAGCCTGGCCCCCCTCAGATGTTGTAAGAGCCTTCCCATCGGCCTCTCTGATTTTGAGGATGTTCCTCATTTATCAGCCGGAAGAGCTCGCTTCTCGTCTGTTGCAGTGAGCCGGACCCCCCTCAGACGTTGCAAAGGGCCCTCCCGATCGGTAATTTTACAAAAATTCTCCTCATCCATCGTCCGGTAGGGTTCTTTCCCGTCTGTTGCAGTGAGCCTGGCCCCCCTCAGACGCGGCAAGAGCTTTCCCGATCGGTCTTCCAACGCCCAGTTTCCTTCAGCCAGTAGAACCCGTCCGCCCGAAGCAGCGAGGCAACACGGGCTCTCCTGGTCTAGCAGCCAGGCCTCTCAAATTATCAGCCCACCAATTTTTCTGCGTATTTGGGGGTTTTCTGGTGGCTGTCCTCCACTCCTTGCATTTTTGGGGGATACTCTGGGTCCGGGCAAAAATCCGAGCCCGGAGCCCTCCCCTGGACAGCATGCCAAATACGCATAATCTTTACTCTATTTAATTTGATGTAAGTGGGAACTCGTGAAACCAGGCCCGGCGCCAGAAGGGGGGTAGGGGGAAGCTTGTCCACGGACCGCATAGTCATCGCTGTTCTGAGCATGAGACAGACTTTATAATAGCGGGTTATTTTCTCACTCAAACCACTGCCACCTGCTGCTGCTTCTGCTTTTAGAGTGAAAAGCTGCCCATAACTGCTTGTCTGTGATCTGTAATCCTCTGTAAGAATTCGTAATAATTGCATATTATCAGCGAAAAGGAGCTAGCAAAAGATCCAGTGTGTATCTGTATTTGCACTCGTCAAATGATTACATTTCCAACGTGTTTTCGCTTCAGTGCAATGTAGCCAATCACAGACATGTTTGTAGACTTCTACAACGGAATTGGCCAATCACAGGTGTTGCATTTGGAATCACTCACCGCTCGAACACTTGTCTAGGCGCTGAGTTCAGTTAAACACGTGCAGCAATCCTCTGTAAGTGCAGACATTGTGAAAATAAGAGATTCATTGTATACCAACATCACTGCGGAACTTTATGAGATTGTGTTTATTGAATGAGTGACAGCTTTTAGTGAATATAAAGTATATTACCACCACTACATGCTTCAAAACACGGATCCATCCACATATACATGCGGCATTCACTTGAAAAATGTGATGAATGACAGTTATAAACATTCTTGTTGAAATGAGGCTCCTAATAATGTAAGTAAAACACGATTCCTGGCTGCATATCATTATCCATGGATCACTGAATCTTTGGTAAGTTGTAAGGATCATTTGCTCTACTCTTTTCCTCCATTAACTCCAGTCACGCAGCAGCTCTTCTGCCACTCAGCCCCGGCTGAGGGGGCGTGTTACGGCGGGAAAGTGACGTCGATGCATTCCCTCTATACTGAGCTCCTTTCCCTCTTGTCTTTGCTGGTTCATTGTGTGTGCTTGTGAATACGTTGTCAGTGTTTGCTTGCTGTTCTTGTCAAGTCCTATTAATATTTAGTCTTTCTGTCAGTTCTAGTGATGGGCAGGCCGAGGCTTCGTGAAGCACTGAAACATAGTGATGGCCAAATGAAGCATTTCGAAGCATTATTGCTTTCTGATACAATTGTGTCGAAAATGGTTCATTACTCGAAGCTTCATTAAGATAGAAATTGCAGCACCATCTCCTGGTAAAGTAAATGTAATGCAACAAAGCTGACAAGCATAAAATGCAAGTAGGCTTATGTTAACGCCCCGTTTATTACGTGTTTACCGAGGCGATCAAAGCTGAAACAGTGTTAGTGTTGTGAAACTTATTTATGTAGGTGAATTTTACAGATGATGAATTTCATGTGTTCACCTTGATAATAAAACATTAAGCATGATGTGTGTGTGTGTGTGTGTGTGTGTAATTATTTCTTTAGACAAGGACAGAAGATCAGAGCAGCTTTAAAAAGTTGGAAACCATCACAGAAATTCTAAGATAGGAACAATAGGAACCAACAATAGGAATGGCTTTTACCATTTAAACCCCTACAGACTTTTTTTTTGTTGTTTTTTTGTTTTTTTGTGTGGGACATATTCCATTAGGATGTGATGCCCCCACCAATAGAACCCAACACATATTACAACCAATACAATTCCCATGAAAACCATTAAATGCAATAGAATTTCAGTAATAGTTTCTATCGTGTTTTTTTTATTTATTTATTTTTTGTTTCATTTATTTATTTATTTTTTAGCATGTCAGTATTATGTCTGAAAGCACATAAGAAATACAGCGGGCAGGTTTCAAACCTGTCAACGGGCTGTCAAAGCAGTCAGGTGGTTCACTACAGGAGTGAAGCAGTAGGCTTGTGATTACGATAGAACAGGTAAGCATGCATGAGTGAAGAGAAGTTCAACACATCTAACTTTTTGCTGAGGCCTAGGACTATCTGTAACATCACTGAGAAAAGAAGCAGATAGAGAATTCATTTGCACGCACACATTTAATTCCAATACTCCTCAAAAAAGTACAGGGACATCAGAACCAGAACACAAACACAATCCATACCAGAGAACAGTACATGCAGGTCAGAGCATCCAGACTTACAATTAACGACTAGCAATGCCCCTATATGAAAACCAAGACCTTAAATACACAAAACAATGAGTAGATAGACTGAAGGTGTCAACATAAAAGTCCATACTAAACAAAAGACCCAGAGCTGGGATCGTGACACTATAAGGATTCTACTTACTGGAAAACGTTTTTTTCTGAATTAAGGACTAAATTTTGCTGCTTGTTTTTTTCCAGGCCAGTAGCATATTGACTATCAAAGTTGTGGACCCTGAGTGTGGAAGAGTGACTCAGTCACTCTGGTCTATAGATCTCTCTTAATTTGTACAGCCTGAAACACACACAGCTACCAGATTTGTCCTTGATACACAAAATTAGAGCTTTCAGATACCTTCAAGCTTTGGGTGTTAATCTGCAACTTGTTGCTAATTTCTGTAATAATCTGGCAAACCCTATTTAACTTGAAGCTTGAAGATTGAACCCAAAGTGCCCAAAGAAGTCAGTGAAAGATGGAGGAGGAAGTGGCATGGTTTTGGGGATGTTTCTGCAGCAGGAGTTGGGCCTATTATACAGCTACATGGCAGAGCCTCAGAACCTGTTTATCAGAACCTCCTTCGGCAACATGTGGTTCATTCACTGCGAGCAAATCCCAATCAGCCTGCAATTTGCATGCAAGACAATGCAAACGGGTAAAGCTGTTCCTTGAAAGTGAGAACATTAAAATAAAGAAAAGGCCAGCCCAGAGTTTCAAACCCCATTGAAAATCTATGTAAAATCATTGGTGACAAAGTAATGGCTAAGAAACTCACTACAGTTACCGAACTGTGGAAGAGACTGGAAGAAGAGTGGACCAAGATCACAGCGGAGCAGTGTGAGTTATCTAGTGATGTCCTGTGGCCGCAGATGTGCTGAGCTCATTCAAAGCAAGGGCCTCTATACATCCTACTAATTACTGACTGCTGTAAGCATCACATTTTAGTTGTAATGTTTTTTTTTAATGCTGCATTGGTTATTGTTGTCTAATTTTGATCACAGTGTTTTTGACAAAATAAAGATTTTTGTTGAAGTACCTTGGTATTTTGTAAAACATGCTAGAAGAACAATGGTATACCCACATCTAATCTTCCTTCAAACTTCAAGCAATGTTTTCAATATTTCTGAAAAAATTTAATGTTTCTAAATTGTTCTCTAATTTTGATCTCTACTCACCTAATGGATTATTAGGAACACTTGTTCAATTTATCATATGAATTATCTAATCAACCAATCACATGGCAATTGCTTCAATGCATTTCAGGGTGTGGTCCTGGTCTAGACAATGTGAGAATGGGAAAGAAAGGTGATTTAAGCAATTTTAAGAGTGGCGTGGTTGTTGGTGCCAGACAGGCTGGTCTGAGTATTTCACAATCTGCTCAGTCACTGGGATTTTCACGCACAACCATTTCTAGGGTTTACAAAGAATGGTGTGAAAAGGGAAAACATCCAGTATGCGGCAGTCCTGTGGGCGAAAATGTCTTGTTGATAATAGAGGTCAGAGGAGAATGGGCCAACTGAATCAAGCTGATAGTAGAGCAACTTTGACTGAAATAACCACCCATTACAACCGAGGTATGCAGCAACGCATTTGTGAAGCCACAACACGCACAACCTTGAGGCGGATGGGCTACAACAGCAGAAGACCCCACCGGGCACCACTCATCTCCACTACAAATAGGAAAAAGAGGCTACAATTTGCACAAGCTCAACAAACTTGGACAGCTAAAGACTGGAAAAATGTTGCCTGGTCTGATGAGTCACCATTTCTGTTGAGACATTCAGATGGTAGGGTCAGAATTTGGCATAAACAGAATGAGAACATGGATCCATCATGCCTTGTTACCACTGTGCAGAGGTGTCAAAAGTACTCGCATTCATTACTCAAGTGGAAGTATAGATACTAGGGTTTAAAAATACTTCTGTAGAAGTTGAAGTATCAACTCAAGCTTTTTACTTAAGTAAAAGTGTAAAAGTACTGGGTTTCAAAACTACTTAAAGTATAAAAGTAAAAGTAATGTAAGGAAAAAATGCCATTAAAGACAAAAGCTTAGGCCACACCACAGGGGCCTATAGTGCACTACCCCACCTCCTCAAGAAAAACTTTTCTAAAGGCCATACTGACTATAATGTTATATTAAAATGTTAATGTTAAAAATTTGGGATGCACTGGCTACCTGTTTCAGCCGCATATATACCCATTGAAAATGAATGCATTTTAGTACAATGGAAATATACCATTATGTGTACTGCTGAGCATTAACATGTGTTTCCTGAAGCGGAAGATATGATGACTAGTTGCCTATAAGTAATGTTATCAATAACCTTTATTGGAATGTAAATGTAGGCTACATGTGTGATCAGTGTTGCCAGATTGACGACGCTTTAGAGCCCTACGGGCCCTGACTTTTTTTTACACCCCTAACCTCATACCCACTGTCGGCCGCCGACTGCTTGGTTGTCACTTTAAAAAAAATTAACAAACAAACAAATTATCCAAACATTTTTCTAAATTAACTTTAATAAAGAAACTAAACGAAATTTAACTACTTGGACATTACAAACAAAGCTGAACGATTATAATGACTGCAGGAGTGTGCCATAGGATTGTGCAGGGCCTGTGCAGGGCTCAAAGAATATATAGTAAAATGCAACTTATTCCTGTGTTCAAAGCTGAATTTATCATCATTACTCCAGTCTTCAATGTTACATGATCCTTCACTAATCATTCCCATATGAGGATCTGATGATCAACACACATTTATGATTATTATCAGTTGTGCTGCTCATGGTGATGCTTAAATTTTGTGGAAACCATCTAAACATTTGTGGTAAAATTAAAAAGAGAGTAATTAATACTTTTATTGATCAGACATGCATTTAATTGATCAAAAGTGATATTGTTAATATTACAAAAGATAATAATTTATTTAATAAATGCAAATAAATGCTGTCCATTGAACTTTCTTTTCATCAAAGAATCCTGAAAAAATAAATGTATCATGGTTTCCACAATATTTTAAAGCAGCGCAACTGTTTCCATCACAGATAATAATCATAAATGTTTGTTGATTATAAAATCATCATATGAGAGTGATTAGTGAAGGATCATGTGACACTGAAGACTGGACTAATGATAAATGCAGCTTTGATCACATAGAAAAAAAGGCTGTTTTAATTTGTAATAATATTTCACAATATTACTGTTTTAACTATTTTTGATTAAATAAATGCAGCCTTGGTGAGCAGAAGATACTTAACATTAAAAAAAGCTGCATTATAGGCTGCTTTATTGTCAATAAATAGGCTACATTGAGATGGCTTGAAAAACACACATAAAGCATATATTGTCGCAATCGTCTGATTGTCTTCGTCACGTTTCATCACTCATAACGATTGTTTTCCTTCAGCTGTAGCTCCAGCGTGACAGGGTATTACTTCTACGAATCCGCTTTTGGAATTTGGACTTTCTGTGAGAGCGAACTCCTCATATTTAGATGCGAATAAAATGACAGCAGGTCATACATAGATTAATTTTTGTCTCTGATTTTAAATCTTAATTCACATTGGTTTCTATGTAAATACACTTGCCCGTGACCTCAAATAGCGCTCTATCAACCGAGATTAGAGAAGGCTGTCTTTAGCGTCCCTGTTAATTTGGCCTTCGCCGCGCAGGGTAACGCTGGTTCGAATCCCGCTCGGAGCGGGTCGACTAGAATCGGTGAGACCCAGTAAAAGTGCGGGGGACGAAAATACATTTTATTAAAATTGAGGGGGACACGTCCCCCCCACCTTCCCCGTCCCCCACGTAATCTACGCACATGCCACTGCCAAAATGTGTAATTCATTGATAAATTACTGTACAATAATCCGCCGACAAAAAAATAACAATGCGCTTAGCTTTGCTCTGACAAAACTACAGTAGGCCTACCCTTGTGAAGTTCATAGCCCAGTCAAAACTGATTCAAACCTCTTTCAGCAGCTGTTGGGGTTGCTAGTTGCAGATGTCCTGAGTGTATGATGGACAGGAATCATGATTATATTTATAAAGAGTCTTCGAGTCACAGGTGTATTCCACGTTTGAGAGTTGGTTCACTCTCCCACTCCTTACTGTAGAAACGGGTTGTGTATATATATACTGTATGTATGCCACTTTAGCATAGCGATCACTTGAATATACATCTATCACAAGTTATCGCGCTAAAAACCTGGCTGTCATGATTGAGCGCCTGCCTGCTGATCGCTGATTGACTGAAAGTGCGTGCTCGTCCGCTGGAACCCGCCCAATTTGGCAACACCGTGTGTGATTTGTGCTTTGAGTCATGTGCAGGCACGATGGATCGCGTAGTAACCAATAGGGTGTTGGTTTGGTATATGTTTACACTTCTCATCCAACCACAATCAAATTCACACTATCCGGATGACGCGATTTATCTGCATTTTTTTTTTAAACAAGATTAAATGAAAGAGGAGTAACGAGGCTATTTTTAAAAAGTAAGGAGTAGAAAGTACAGATAATTGCGTGAAAATGTAAGGAGTAGAAGTAAAAAGTAGGCAGAAAAATAATTACTCCAGTAAAGTATAGATACCCAAAATTTCTACTTAAGTAAGGTAACGAAGTATTTGTACTTCGTTACTTGACACCTCTGCCACTGTGCAGGTTGCTGGTGGTGGTGTAATGGTGTGGGGGATGTTTTGTTGGCACACTTTAGGCCCCTTAGTGCCAATTGGGCATCATTTAAATGCCACGGCCTACCTGAGCATTGTTTCTGACCATGTCCATCCCTTTATGACCACCATGTACCCATCCTCTGATGGCTACTTCCAGCAGGATGATTATTTCAAATAGTTTTCTTGACCATGACAATAGCTGTGTCTCATTTCAGAAGGCTGCGTCCTCCAGAGGTCGCATTTGAAGGCTGCATACGGCCTTATGACTGTCTCATTTTAAAAAAGTTAGTAGGATACTCCAAATGCGACCTTCGAATGCGTCCTTCTTTTACAGGAATTCGGAATGTGTGAATGAGGTGCATCCTTCCTGGCTGGAGATAACCCACAATTCTTTGCGTCACCTTTTACAACCATCATATTTTTTTTTAATCTTATATGAAAAACGGCACCACCACCAGATATACATGCAAGCGTAGGTGTGGTGTTCAAATGTAAGTAGTTTAAGTTTGTTTTTGTTTGTTTTATTTTTAAGCCTTATTAGGCTACCTCAAACAGATAGTTGTGGTAAAAATGATTACAACTGTTTAGTGCTTTTTTAAATGTTTAGAACAGTAAATTGCTGTCAAGACAAGAAACATTTCATAGTCATTTTCAAGTTATAAATCATTTTCATTCATATCACTGACGTGAGAGCGCAACGAGGCTGAACGTGTTGGCATAGCAACGTGATACCCCCTGCCCGTGTGTCCTACGAAGGATGTCTCGTTTAATTCTGATTGAGGACACTCCGTATACTGCATCCTACACAGGACGTGTCCTCCGGAGGACGCAGCCTTCGAAATTTAATGAAATGAGACACAGATAATGAGTTCAGTGTACTAAAATGCCCCCACAGTCACCAGATATATTTTTTCCATGATTCTCCTGTATTTGTAACATGTTATTATTGTAAAAGTTCAATAAACAGATTTAAAAAGAAGAAGAAAAAAGAAATCAATTCCACCCAGACCATCCAACACATTACATGACAAGATGACTGACAGGACCATGGCAGAGGATTCGTCTCTGAGGTACAGAAGCATCTGACCAATATAACTGAAAGCAAAAAGTAAACATGAGCGCACAATCAAATGCGATTTCAATAACCCACATTTTGAAAACGGCTCCCTGATGTATGCGAATGTCTCCCAATATAAAAGCTATCATAGGCTGGGCTGTTGTCATTAACCATCTCTATGTATCATGCTTGGAGAAAAAAATGGTCTTTATTTGCACTTTGAATATTGAGACAGTACTTTGGTTATGGTTGCACTTATTGTTTTCACTGAATAAGATTAAGAAAAAACGTTATTTGTTTTTATTCATGTTTTTTCATTTCTTTGATCAATTTGTGGAAAGGAGTTCAGTTAGGAGGTCAAAAGTTGTAGAAGCTTATAAATCATGTAAGGTCTGAAGAGACAATCATACTGTCAGTTGAGTTTGTGTTAAGTCATTGAGGATTTCCTAAAAAACTGTAAAAATCTTGTTCTAGTGAACCCAGTCTTGTGTCTCGTCTCGCGAAAATGCGTATAAATAGTAAGAGTGTGCAATCTCGTGGTGCATATGGTACGCAGTTTTTTGCTTGCATATGATACTCATACTATTGATACATATTTGTGACCGTGTTGGTCTTGTCACACCACTAATGGATGGATTATAAATATTAGCATTATCTGATAGAAGAACATGAAGGTAAATTTTGTGTGAGAGAAATTTTAATGTAAATTCTGCATAGTAACAATTTGAAAGCAAGTTTTTAAACCAGTTTTTGTCAATGATTTCCCACTAGTCTCTCTCTCTCTCTCTCTCTCTCTCTCTCTCTCTCTCTCTCTCTCTCTCTCTCTCTCTCTCTCTCTCTCTCTCTCTCTCTCTCTGTAGACTGATGGTGTTTGTGTACTGTTCAGCTCTAGCTCTTCTTTAGGAAGGTCTGTCTTTCATTGCTGTGTATTTGAATGAAGGGATTTGAAAGGGGCTTTAATTTGTTTGTGTTGACAGATGTTAGAAAGCACTCTAGTTTGACAGCTCTAGACAATCTACAGCTCTCAGCACAGTCAAATATGCTCTTATCTCCAGCAGTCCTTTAATACACATGCTTAAAACACAAGACTGTTCAAACAGACTGAGCTTTTACAGGCAACAGCTGAGCACAAGACAGACGCCCTGCTAATGACAAGTACAGGAGTCTCGAGAATGCAAAATGGGTAAAAAAACATTAGTTAAAAGCAAACACCAGAGAAAATGCAGATTCACACTTTTTTAATGTAAGTATTGGGTTTTCAATTTAAATATAAAATGTTATATTCTTTATGATGTACATAAATGCACCAAGGCGAACATATTACATGCTGTGAATCGTAGACTGTTTAATGGTTTATAACTTTCAAAAAGTCCAGCGTTACTGCCACTTGTCAATTTCAAGCCATCATCACTAGACCGTTCCATTTAATGGTCCTGTACCAAATGGAACACTTTATGTGGACTTGCAGTTTTGTGCGTGTGTTTATGTCCACAGGGCTATAGGGCATCCCATGTCATTGGTCATTTTAGGTTTCAGTAGGTTGGTTGCTAGCAGTCCCTTTGCGGCCAATATGCACACTCGATGCATTTCGCAAGGAAAGTTTGGACACAGAGAAAGATTGTGAGGGCTTAAAGGTGTCATGAACTGGCTTTTTTATTATATATATATATATATATATATATATATATATATATATATATATATATATATATATATATATATATATATATATATATATATATATATATATATATATATATATATACTGGTGTCTGAGGTCATGCATTCGTGTGGTTTTTACATTCAAAAACATCATAACTAATAAGTATTAGGCTATTTTCTACACTGGTTTTGAGGCTTTCTCCAGAATGCTGGGTTTTGATGGGCATGCAGCACTGGAGACTTGTAAAGAAACGCCCTTGGCTAGGATTGGATAAGATTTGCATATTTAATAAACTTCAGCTCCTGTCATATCTATGCCTCTGTCAGTTCAGTTCACATGAAAGAAGGGTTGTTTTAAAAGCGCCAACCGGAATGATTCAAGTACGTCTTTATCAAACAAACACAATGATTTATTTCTCATCCACCCGCGATTGATTGGATTATTATTTTTGTATTACATAGCCTGCACGAACGTTCGATATAAACGCGAACCGCACACACACATACACATGCGCAAGTGCGCCTTTCAATTGTCAAGTCCAGAGAGAGAATAGCAGAACAAGAAAAAAATATTACAAGATTCATCGGCCTGCCAACAGGAGAGCCCTGGCCCATACGTGTCTGAGTCCAGCATGCTTAATGTATGTTCTGTTAGACATGTACACATAAGCAAAATGATCTATAAGAATGCAATACATTACATATAAAAAACAAGTTTCACTCACATAAGTGTGTTGCACCATTCCTCCTGTCGGATCCAAAAGAGAAGAATAGCATTGCGATATTTGTTTACGTATCCCGCGGTAAAATTAAGTGAACATGTCTTCACCACGTGAGCTAGAACTTCATTAGAAATAATGTTCAAGAGGTCACGTGACGTGCTCATGAAGCTAGTCGCACTTGAGTAGAGCTCCGTATTTGGCCCCCTTTGTTTTTGTAGATTTTTTGTTTATTTTCAAGTTTTATTCATTAAATGCACTGTGCTAGATGGCACACAATCGGAAACAACAAGATTTGTCGCCGTCATCTTCTCCGATTAAGAAGAAATCCAAGACACCGAGCACGACTGACGCGGTTGACAAAATTGCTGACACCGTCGCACGCTTTGAGGACATTCTAAAAACTGAGTTGACAGCGATGCGGAGCGAATTTTCCTCCCACATGTCAGTTGTCCAGTCGCTATGCTCTAAACTCGATTTTCTAACGGGTGAGATGCGGGAACAGAAGAAAGTAGTCGCGGATCACGATGTGCGAATAGCCGCACTTGAACAACAGGTGGTAGATCTACAAGATCGCAACAGGCGCAGCAATCTACGTCTGGTTGGATTACCTGAAGGCTCCGAAAAGGACGACCCTATCGGCTTTTTGAAAAGATCGCTTCCGACGTGGCTCCCATCTCTGGCGGGCAGAGAGATTGAAGTGGAACGAGCGCATCGCCTGTATACAAAAAGTTCCTCCGATCGCGCTAAACCACGGGTCTTCATCTTTAAACTTTTGAGATACACAGACAGGGAGCTCATTCTACGGGCTGCTAGACTTCATGCCCCGGTGAAAACAAGCGACGGAGCAACGCTGTCCCTCTTCCCAGACTTCTCTCCTATGACTGCAAAAAGAAGAAGCGCGTTTGCACCAATCTGGAGGGAAATGAGGGAAGCTGGCATCCAGAATTTCCTTCTTTATCCTGCGACGTTGAAAGTCATTCTCAGTCAAGGCGAACCAAAAATGCTGTACTCCCCAGAGGAAGCGAGACATTTTCTCAGTAGTCATTCAGCAAATAACTACCAGTGAACTTTAGTTGGACTTGACAGATGTTGACAAAAAGAAGAAAAGATGCTCTAACGTGTCAGGTGACTGTTTCGTATAGTGCTCACCTCACTTGAATTTATATGACATAAGTATCCAAATCACTAACCATGCATATTGTATTTTCTCGGTTGTGTGGCATTTTTGCTAGTATACATTTTAATTTATTTACCCCTTCTTTTCTTTCTTTTTTTCCATTTACCCTTTTTTATTTACTTATTTATTTTAAAATGTAGTTAGATTATTGGCTAAATATGCATGGATATTATTATTATTATTATTATTATATATTTTTTTATTATTATTTATTATTACTTTTTTTTTTTTTTTTTTTTTTTTTGATTTGCTACCCATTATGTAAGTATGGGGCCAAAGTTGGTGCTTCAGTAATGTGCAGGTTTCTGTTGACGCCACGGATTCCTTTAAGGGGGGTTGGTGGATCACGGTTTGTTCTTGTTGCGATCCACCATTGTTCAATTGAAATTGGTTATGTTTCTTCAAATGGGGACGGGAAGAGGGTGGGAGGGTTTGATGGTAGACTCAAATGGTTTTATTTTCTGAGTTGTACATTGTTATATCAAGCAGCATTTCTATCTGATACTCATGACTGAGCTTAATATTTTGAGTTGCAATATTAATGGCCTAAATGGCCCTCATAAACGCACAGGTTTTTTGGATTTTTTGCGAAGACGAAAGATTGATATAGCTTTAGTTCAAGAAACCCATTTGAAAGAGGAGGATGTACGCAGGTGCAATAATAAGTTTTATGAAGTGGTATCTCATTCATCTACAGATACTAAAACTAAAGGTGTCTTAATATTGGTGCGGAGGTCTTTAAACATCACTATTTTGGATAAAGGCAGTGATTCAGATGGTAGAGTAACACACATGAAAACAGCGGTGGAGAATAGGAATATCGTATTTCTTTCAGTTTATGCTCCGTGTATCCCTGACCCTAATTTCTTCTCTTCACTTTCAGTTTATCTCCTGAAATTCTCTGACTCTGAAATTGTAATGGGTGCAGATATGAATTCTGTAATATCACATTCTTTAGATAGATCGGGACCAAAGGAATCACACTCTCAAGCTCTTTGTTCTGACAAACTTCGGCAATGTGCAAATTCATCCTCGTTGGTTGATATTTGGTGATTATTAAACCCCTCAGCTAGATCATTCACTTTCTTCTCTGCCACTCATAAATCCTATTCACGAATCGATTATATGTTTATCTCTTCCTCTTTATCCTCAGCTGCTCAAGAAGCGGATATTCGCTCCCTATCTATATCTGATCATGATGCTAATTTTTGTAGATTATCTTTGGCCCCTCGGTCATCTCGGGCCTCTAGATGGCGATTTAACCCTAAATTGCTACAGGACGAAAGCTTCTGCAGTCAGTTCAGAAATAAGTTTTATGAGTTTATTGAAATTAACCAAGGCTCTGTAGACGATCCTCGGACACTCTGGAATGCAGTTAAGGGTTTCATAAGGAATAACTCTATTTCATATGCTTCTTTTCTTCAGAAAAAAAGACACAAAAGGATAGTAGAATTGGAATCGCAGCTTCAGAACTTGACAAGAGATAATCAACGTTTTTTCTCAGATAATACACTTAGCAAAATCACGGCGGTTAGGACCGAACTTAATTCATTACTGAGATCTAGGGCAGAATTTTTGATTCAAAGATCTAGGCAGAATTATTATTTTCAGGGGAGTAGACCAAGTCATCTTTTAGCATTGAGATTACGCAACAGTGAAAAGTTTGCGAATATTCCTGCGGTGAAATCCCAATCTGGGGACATTGTGACAGATCCCACAGAGATTAATAGCACTTTTCGCACTTTTTACTCTAACCTTTATACTTCTTCTGGCGGTGACCCTGACTCATCTGCTCCCTTTTTATCCAACCTGAATTTACCTCGGTTGTCGGATTCAGATTCTGAATATCTGGCCGAACCGATTACTCTTCAGGAGTTGGAGTCAGCAGCTAAATCTATGAACAAGGGGAAATCCCCAGGCATAGACGGTATACCAATTGAATTATATACAACTTTTTGGTCTGACTTAGGCCCTTTAATGTTAGATATGATAAACTTTTCAGTTACTCAAGGTTCATTTCACTCATCGATTAATATAGCTATTATCTCACTCCTGTTAAAAAAAGACAAAGATCCAACTTCCTGTTCTAGCTATCGACCACTTTCTCTAATAGGGACAGATGTTAAATTGTATGCTAAAGTGCTGGCCCGGCGTTTAGAGAGATTTATGAATAGACTAATACATTGTGACCAGACAGGCTTTATTAAATCTCGTTCCGCTTCGGATAATTTGCGCAGGTTTTGTCATATTGTTAATTCAGTGAGTATGTTGACTTCCCCTTGCGCAGTATTATCTCTGGATGCGATGAAAGCTTTCGACCAGCTAGAATGGAACTACTTGTGGGTAGTTTTGAAACATTTGGGCTTAGGATCAACATTTATAAACATGATTAAGGTTTTGTATACCAACCCTGCAGCTGCTGTCCTTACAGGGTCAGTTTGTTCAAATCCATTCGTTATACATCGAGGTACTCGTCAGGGTTGCCCGCTTTCTCCTTTGTTATTTGCCTTATCCTTGGAACCCTTAGCTCAAGCGGTCCGCCAATCAGAAACTATTGCCCCAATAATTATCAAGAACACATACCATCATATTTCATTGTTTGCTGACGACATCTTATTGTTTTTGGAGAAACCGTCACATTCTATCCCTCATGTGTTAAATTTATTTGATCACTTTGGATCCCTCTCTGGGTTTAAAATTAATTGGAGCAAGTCATGTTTACTCCCACTAAATTTTGAAGCTGATCCCACACCCCTATTCGTATCTATTCCGGTGGTTAAATCCTTTAAGTATCTGGGCATAGATATCTTTCCAAACCTGCAGGAAATTATTTCAAAAAACCTGAATAGTATTTTACTGAAAGTAAACTCTGACTTGGAAAATTGGTCCCGTCTCCCAACTTCCTTTCATGCTCGGGTATCGGTGGTTAAAATGAACATTCTCCCACGTATTAATTTCTTTTCATCTATGATTCCTCTTTCTCCACCTGCTGGTCACTGGAAAAAACTGGATGCATGTGTTTCTCGTTATATATGGAATGGGAAACGTCCTCGAATTAAGCTGACAACTTTACAGCGCTCTAGATCACATGGAGGTCTGTCTTTCCCAAATTTTAGACTGTATGCTCAAGCCTTTACTCTCCGCCCTTTAACAGTCTGGTTTGACCCTGATGCTTCTGTGTCATGGAAAGCAATTGAGGAATCTATAGTCTATCCCTATGAATTGAAACATCTTGTTTTCTCGGGGGTTCCACTGAGGCAGTGCAAATCCAAGTTTGGTCCAATTATAACTCATCTCATCTCCACTTGGAGGGAAGTGGAAAAACAATCACATCAAGTTACAATCTGGCATAAACATTCACCAATTTTCCACAATAATAATCTTTTGTCAGGCAAGGCCCCATTTCACTGCCCGCACTGGACTCAGAATAAAGTAAACACTCTGGGAGATATATACGATGATATGGGTCTAAAATCATTTCAGAACATTAAAGACCAATATAATTTACAAGCTACATCTTTTTTATGTATTTGCGTATAAGATCAGCCCTTCGGGCCTATGGGGTGCCTTGGGACTCCCATTTACCTCTTCACCCTTTACGTAAATTAATCCTTCCTTCTGAGAAATCTCTCTCTTCTGTTTCAGTTATTTATTCGTATCTTCTCGAACATCTATACAAAACCTTATCTATTACAACTGTTTGGGCCAGGGATCTTAATGAAGATGTGGATGTTGTATTTTCGGATCAGGTATGGAGGATGTTTAAGCTGTCTTCAAAGAACCCCAATCATCAAATGATACATTGGAAATTACTTCATGTTTACTTGACTCCTATGAGACGTTTCTATATGAATCTGTCCTCTTCTCCTAAGTGTAATCTTTGTTCTGAAGGATCTTTAGGCACATACTTGCATTTTTTCTGGGACTGTCCTTCTCTCTCACCCTTTTGGACTCAGCTCTCACAGGACTTATCATATTTTTTGGGCTCTGATATATGTCTCACCCCACGCCACTTCTTTTTTAATGATTTTTGGAACCTTACTTTATCTATTCAACAAAGATCCTTACTGTTGGCCGCACTCACAGCGGCAAAAAAAATGCTAGTTAACCGCTGGAACCCTCCTCACACAATGGACAGGCGAACATGGTCAGCGTTTTTGTTGGACATTATATCGATGGAACTCTCAACTGCTCGCATGCATGGAGCTAATATCAAGACTGTAAATGTATGGTGTGCTGCTTTTGATACTGTGTCAACCTTTTTAACATCTTTGTAAAATAATTATTTTTATTTAATTATTATTATTTTAATCATTTATTATCATTATTATTATTTTTATTTTATTTTCTTCTCTTCCTAAATTCTTTGTTTGTATTTAATTTTTATTATTGAAGTCTACCAGGGGTGGGACAGGGTGGGTTGGGTTCAAGATTTGTATGGTTGTTTTTTGCTTTGTATTTCTGGGCAAAAAAGAGGAAAATAACGCAATAAACAGTTGTTAACAAAAAAAGAAATAAAGTTCAACAACACATTAGGATCCGAATGCAGCGACTGTGTTCTTCCACAACCAGGAATAGCGCAATATCTTGCTAGATTCTTCATGTTTATTGCTACTGGCTAGCCTGATCCGATGAGTTGGTGGCCGGGGCGACTGAACTACTCATGCTTATTATTCTGTAGAGGCGTTTCATCAGTCGATGACGTCAAGATGCGAACACTATCGTTTTCTGGACCTGGTGTCTATAAACTTATATATATATATATATATATATATATATATATATATATATATATATATATATATATATATATATATATATATATATATATATATATATATATATATATATATATATATATATATATATATATCAAAAGCTCAAGGGAAAGTTGATTTCTCAATTCATCACCCCTTTAAAGGAACACTCCATCATATAGGGTTTATTCAACTTCTTTCCTACATTTAGATATGATGGGCAAATGCATTTTTGTCTCAGTGCATGCATTGTTTTAGTTTGGCAGGGTTGCCACTAGCTTAGCTTAGCATAATGAACGGAATCATATTTTGCCAGATAGCATGTCCCGAGTAAAAGTGATCCAATGCGTACTGACTATGAGTGCAAATAGCGATGCAGATTAAGACCAGGCAATTTCATAGGCAGCCATTGATTTGGGACTATATTATGGGAAAGCACAGGCAAAGCACTGCTACTTGGGCACAGAGATATCACGGCTCTCATCCTCACGTCCTCTGGCTGTTGTGCGATCGCAATGTGTTGCGTGATGTCTCAGCAACCCTGCCGAACTAAAACAATGCATGCACTGAGACAAAAATGCATCTGCCCACATATCTAAATGTAGGAAAGAAGTTGTATAAGCCCCATTTCTAAAAATGGTGGAGTGTTACTTTAAGCTTCCATTTAGGACAATATCAGCAAAGTTTGGCTCCACCTTCATGGCCTTTGAAGGATATGTGAATTGTCTCTGAATTGGGACACAACTTATGTCTTTTTCTCATTCATTTCATGCAATCATGCAACTCCCACACCGTTCAAGTGTCACAGTAGAGACTACTTTTCTCTGGAAATTACTTTATGCTTTTATTTGTGGTTATTAGCAGTTGGCAAACCAACTTTTAGATGTATTACTGCCACCTTCTGGATGGGAGTATGGATTAGGACATTGGCAGGGGAAAAAATAAAAAAATAAATGAAATTAAACAAACCAAGGACATTCCATATTCTTTCCATCAAGCATCACCTTTCAAAATATCAAATACCTTTCCTTATATATCTGTCTCAATGCTCCAATGTTTTTTTTTTGTTTTGTTTTTTTTTAATATGAAGTTTAGCTCCACACTTTTGAGGGCATCTTTTTGTTCTATTGTTTTCTTTTATGTGCATTAAATTCCATTATCAAATGTTGGACAGATTCTGGTCTTGTAAGCACAATCAATTTGGGTTATATGAAGTGTTTTGTTGAGTGTCCTGTATGCCATATTCTGAGTCGAGTAATGACTCTTTCCCTTCCAGCTGTTATCCAGCTGATATTCCAGCAAGAACTCATAATAATGTAAACATATGTACCTTGAATGCAATGTAAGTCGCTTTGGATTAAAGCGTCTGCCAAATGCATAAATGTAAATGTAAATGTAAATATCCAGCTCTCTGCCAATACCATCACATCTTTGAATATCATATAAATAGCCTACATAACTGTACCATATTTTTGAGTTTAATTTTTAATTTTAACTTCACTGAATGAAATGTGCAAATCTGTTGTTTATCTGTTTAACTAATAAATCTACTTCCCCATTTCCTTTCAAACATCATTACCTTTTATAAAATATTTTGATTGTTAAAAAATAAAAATAGTGTAATCTTTAATGAAGAAGCAGCCTATTCTAGCGGTACCACTGCTTTCGGCTTTCAGCACTCATATAATATACAATTTCGGCTAATGAATAAGAAGCATTTTTCCAAAAGTATAATGAAATTATTTATTCAAAGCGTCTGGGATGCACCACTTTAAAGTTGCAACAAAACAGCAGTCCTGTAGGGGGCGCTGTGTACTGTTGTCTGACTGTCTCATTCTCATTCTGTCACACAAGCACTAATTCTGTCACACAGTGTGTATATTTGAGTGTGAGTGAATTCAACACATGCTGTTCATTTCTTTCCATTGTGTAAACAACTAATCTATAATTAATAGAGCAAAAACCAGAGCATAATTCTGAATGTCTAATAGCCAATAAATTCTAAAGCAGGGGTGTCCAAACCTGCTTCTGGAGAGTTTAGCTCCAAGTGTGAATTCAGATATACTTCTTTTGTCAGTTTTTTACCTAATATATAAGTATGTCTAAAAGGCATCTTTACACAGCTGAATTTAAGCTGTTCTGTGCCTTCTCAACCTTCTGTGTAAAGACCACCAATCTTTCTAATGATCAGTGGTAGAGATGCAGAAAGCCAGATAAATTATGCCTGCTCTGACCCAGCTCAGCCCCTACACTGTAAAAAAAATATTTAGAAAAAAAGTTACCTGGTTGCCTTAAAATTTTGAGTTCATTGAAATTAAAATTTTGAGTTAATCCAATGAACATTTTTTGAGATTCGACAACCTTTATTAAAATATTATTAAAAGATTTTGTAAGCATATTAGGTAATTGTGTGTGTTTTATTTCTGATGACGCAGTGAAACATGCCAAATAGTGCTATTTTCATGATTTATCACATTTTTTAAGTGGTTCAGAAACAATAATATTTCAAGTTTCTATTTATTAAACAAATTTCCTTCATTGTATCAACTCAAATTTCAATAAACTCAAAATTTTAAGGCAACCAGGTTACTAACTTTTTTAAGTTATATCAATAAAATTCAATGCTTTTACGTTCCCCTAAAAAACTTTGTGTTTACTTGCAAAACTTTTTGTTCTCTTTGAGAGACTTTGTGTTCACTCGCAACTTCGCAACTTTGTGTTCACTCGCACTTGTTTTTCATTCCCCCTAGAAACTTTGCATTTGCTCGCAACATATTTTGTGTTCCATTCGAGAAGCTTTGCGTTTGCTTGCTAGGAAATTTGCTCCCAGATAAACTTTGCGTTCGCTTTTAAAAGTTATGTCCCCCCAGAAACTTTGCATTCGCTCATGTTTTGCATTCCCTCTAGAAACTTTGCTTTCACTCGCAAAACCTTTGTGTTCCTAGATAAACTTTGTGTTCGTTCTCAAAAACTTTGCACCCCCCCCCCCCCCTAGAAACTGTGTGTTTTGCGTTCCCCTTTGAGAAACGTTGCGTTAGCTCACACATGCTTTTTTTTGCATTCACCCTAGAAACTTTGCGTTTGCTGTACCCCCTAGAAACTTTGCATTGGCTCAAAAATATTCTGCGTTCCACCTAAACTATGCGTTTCCCCAAAAAAATCTTTGTGTTCGCTCGCAAAACATTTTGCGTTTTTTTTCCCCTTCACCATGTCCCTTTAGGGGGTTCTATAGGGCCTACTATCATTTAAAATCATGGATTTCAGATTTTTTTTCTCAAAATTGTGAGATATAAACGCTGAGTTGAGTGAAAAAAAGTCTGAATTGTGAGAAAACAATGGTGTAAACAAGCCTCCACAGACTTGTGTATTTTATTTTTTAAGTTATTGCAACGCATGTTAGAAGTCTACTTTTTTTCTTCTTCTTTTTTATTATAAATGAATGGCTCAAAAAGATCAGGAACACATATATTTGTGTTAAATGTCCAGACTGGAGGTGGCACTGGCTACTTTACTGATGTCCGTCTTGTTGTGCCCCTCCTCCAGCTTTACAAGGCAGCGGGACGCGCCGCAGGATTCGGCTCAAAGTCGCTCGCTGCACACATGAGGGGCGTCACAAGCCACCAGCGAGCACGCGGCGGAAACCAAGTGGAAACCGTCCAAGAAAGCTGAGCAAAACAGGGATTTTTATCGAGAAGAACCCATCATATTAAATCTTTACAAGCAGTGCGGTTATCCAAGGCAGGTGTCAGAGAGTGTTTCCGTCATCTGCGAATAATTTGAACGCTCTTGTGTTGTGGGTACCGCGCGGCGACCAACGGCACCGTTCAGCGAGTTTCTGTCCCAATTCGTTGGCACCGTAATAACACCAGCCGGTATTCATGCTTCGTTTACAGAGTCATACCGTAAGAGGAAATTGCATCGCAAGTTTGCACAGCGCCTGCTTTGAAGTAGGTTGTAGCTGTAATTAATTTTATAGGCACCACGTGAGTGGGATGAAACGAGCATTAAGTCGGCACACCCGCGGGACATGATACCTGACACACTCAGAAACTTCAGCCAGAGCATCGGACCTTATTGACTCTGGGATTGGCGTTTACATCTCACTGTATGAGTGTTGCACTCCTGCAGAAAGGACAACTGGACGCGAGCCCACAATGATATTGATTTTAATCTGAGTGCAGTGGACTTTTGTGTTTTTAGTAACAGGCAGTTTTGGTTACACTTTAAAGAGTTTAACCCACATCACTGATCCCGATGAGAATGATGGCAGTATTATGGGATGACCCGTTCACGTTGCTGTGGAGACGGACTCTAATTTATTCTCTTCTGGTGCTCTTGCTGAGTGGAGCGCGCATCTTTGGAGATGAAACCTTTAATGGAGAGGTGATTCTTTCAAATTGTATTTTGCATTTAGAAACCATTCAGCACTGTTTAAAGTTTAGTGAGAACTTAGTGTTATATTAAATTGTTTTGATCACTACGTTTGGACACCGTTCTGATGACCACAAACAAAATACACAATAGCAATGTATTCAGATAGCTGTCCGCACTAGAACAGGAATAGTTGGTTTGTTGATGTCGTGTTAAGATGCATGGTCACACTTTAGTTAAGGGTCCACATCTCACCATTACTTATGACTTTTGCCTCAATAAACTCTTATTATCTCTTAGTTTTAAGTTTAGATATTGGGTAGGATTAAGGGATGTAGAATATGGTCATGCAGAATAAACCATTAATATGTGCTTTATAAATAATATCCTAGTAATATGCATGCTAATAAGCAATTAGTTAATAGCGAGAAGTGTTACCAAATGCATTTAATGTTTTGTTTGTAGCTGCACATTTGGTGTTAATTTTACTGCTCTACGGAATTATTTTGACCCAAGTATACACCATATATTTAGTGTGTGTTTCTCATTTAGGTTTGATGGACTGTGCATTTCTCAGGTCTTGTTTTTATAGGACAATTTAATGACTAACTCGGCATATACATTTCTGCAATATCAAAGAGCAAATTAGAAAGTCATATAGCTTAACTTTTTGAAACACCAACATACTTCACATTAAAAGCAAAGTTCTTGTAGACAAACTTTTGGATGTTTTTAGTTATAGAAGTGGTAGAACAGCTTGTAGTTTGTGTGCTTTGAGGGTTGTTAGTGGTGTGCCATCTCATGCATGCAGTGCCTCAGTGGTCCAAACCCTGTCGTTGGTGGTCTGGCACTGTGCAAACTGCAAACAGACTGACAGAAGGACCGGCTCTCTGAGTTAATTATTATACTCACCCAGACTGATTCACATATCTGGCTGCTAGGGAGCCTTATATTGATACATTCAGGTATCTGCTGCCTCTCTAAACATATATAGATCAGTCCTGACCCAGTCCTGACCTGAAAAAGTCTTGAATATGGTGAGCAATAATCGCTCCTCTGGGCTGGAAGTAAAATCTATCTCAAACTGAGCACCTGCAGTTTTTTCAGATTAGGGATGCTAATCACAATGGCCATAATGATTTGACTCTGGAAAAAGCTGCGGGACATTCTGATGTCATGCAGACACTATTAAAAAGTGATGTTGCTAGGGCTGTTCCCACACACTTGGTTGTCACATTGACTAGTTATCGCCCACCAACATCTGAAATACAGTGGTTCTCTGCAGGTGGTATTTTGCTGTAGCCATTCGTTTTTTTCCCTTTTCACACAGCTGTTTGACTGAAACCCCAAATGTGAATTTTACACATTCTCCTATTTCTGAGGATGATAGTTCCAGGGATAGTTCACCCAAAAATAAAAATTCTGCCATTTACTCACATTCATGTGTTTCCAAACCTATAAGATGTTTGTTCAACTTCGAAACATAAATGAAGATATTTTAACAAAATCTGAGAGATTTGTGTCCCTCCATTGACAGTCACTTTATGCAACTAACACTTTGATGTTTTAAACAGTAATAAGTATGTTTTAAACAGTAATAAAGCGATCATAAAACGAATCCATATGAATTGAATGATTTTCTTCAAATTTTCTGAAGATACTCAAGCGCTTTATATGATGAACAGATTCAATTTAGGCTTTTATTTTCATATAAATATTCGTCAACTCACACATCAGTTTGGGGAAAAGGAAGATCAAGCATTTTCACTTGATGTAAAAGAACCAATGAGGTTCATTCTCTTGTTACACAGCACATTTGAGCTTCAGGAAGAACCAATGAGGTTCATTCTCTTGTTACACAGCACATTTGAGCTTCAGGAAGAACCAATGAGGTTCATTCTCTTGTTACACAGCACATTTGAGCTTCAGGAAGAACCAATGAGGTTCATTCTCGCTTTACACAGCACATTTGAGCTTCAGGAAGAACCAATGAGGTTCATTCTCGCTTTACACAGCACGTTTGAGCTTCAGTGGGAACCAATGAGGTTCATTCTCGCTTTACGCAGCACATTTGAGCTTCAGGAAGAACCAATGAGGTTCATTCTCGCTTTATGCAGCACGTTTGAGCTTCAGTGAGAACCAATGAGGTTCATTCTCGTGTTACGCAGCACGTTTGAGCGTCAGCAAGAACCAATGAGGTTCATTCTCGCTTTATGCAGCACGTTTGAGCTTCAGTGAGAACCAATGAGGTTCATTCTCGTGTTACGCAGCACATTTAGCCTACAGGGAGAACCAATGAGGTTCATTCTCGTGTTACGCAGCACGTTTGAGCGTCAGCAAGAACCAATGAGGTTCATTCTCGTGTTACGCAGCACGTTTGAGCGTCAGCAAGAACCAATGAGGTTCATTCTCGTGTTACGTACCACGTTTGAGCGTCAGCGAGAACCAATGAGGTTCATTCTCGCTTTACACAGCACGTTTGAGCTTCAGTGAGAACCAATGAGGTTCATTCTCGCTTTACACAGCACGTTTGAGCTTCAGTGAGAACCAATGAGGTTCATTCTCGCTTTACACAGCACGTTTGAGCTTCAGGAAGAACCAATGAGGTTCATTCTCGCTTTATGCAGCACGTTTGAGCTTCAGTGAGAACCAATGAGGTTCATTCTCGTGTTACGTAGCACGTTTGAGCGTCAGCGAGAACCAATGAGGTTCATTCTCGCGTTACACAGCACGTTTGAGCTTCAGCGAGAACCAATGAGGTTCATTCTTGTGTTACCCAGCACGTTTGAGCTTCAGTGAGAACCAATCAGGTTAATCCTTTGTCTACCACTTTGATGCTACAAAAAGTTTATAAATAGATCGTAAAACTAATCCATATGAATTAAGTGGTTTACTCCAATTGTTCTGAAGAGACGCGATAGTTTTATTAGCCTGACGTGGTCATACTCAATTCTAGTCAGAATATTAGTCTGATTCTGCTCCATTGGGCTGTGATTATGGGGCGTGTTTCAATCGAACCAGGAAAGACCTCAATTGGACAGACCTACAACCAATCAGAGCAAAGTAGCGACGCATAACGTTAGTTGTCAAATGTCAACAGAGCTCAACTGCACTGTGTTGCCAAGTCTGCGTTTTTCCCGCAGGTTGTTTTCCATGTCCGCATGTTGAAGAGACCGCAATTATGTGATATATAGACCCAGGAATGTGAATTTTAGCAGACATCTGTGCCAGAAAAACACTTTTTTTTTTTTTTCGGAGAACAGTAAAATAGGAATAGAACAGGAATAGGTTTATATGATTAACAGACTGAAGTTAAGTGAGAGATGGAGGGGGAGCGTTGAAGTTAAACTCTGTCATCTATTCATTATTCCGTTTCACTTGGAAATATGTCACAGCACTGAAATAAAATCATTTTCAACTTCCAGTTCATTGGAACTTTAAGGACGGGTACTTATTGAATTTCTGTTTAATTCAGTTCATACTGCATTTCTTTGAAATATCTGCACTATTCTTACCCGTGTTTTCCAAAAGCATTTTGAGCTAAGTTGATCGTAGAGAATATTTGTGGCAGTGGTCTGCATGATCAACTTCAGCTCACAGTGCTTTTGGGAAACACAGCCTTGATCTCCAACTCTGAGGACTGGGTGTATGGTTTAACATTTAGACTTTATATCTATAGTTGACCATACCTGTCAAGTATCCCGTTTTGGCCAGGAAAGTCCCGTATTTTACCATACTTTCCTGCCGTCCTCCCGTATTAGTATTTTCCTGTAAATATCTCGTATTTTAACCTGCGTTATTAAAAAATATTAATACCGGAGGAAAAAAACAAAAACATTTCCATTCTGAGCTCTGTACCTAGCCTCGCGATAACTGCCATCTGTAGTAGCCTACAGTACTGTAGGTGGTCGTTGTCGCGAGGTTAGTGTGTGAGGTCAGATGACGAGTGATAACACGGGAAAAAAACCCTAAAACAAAACAGAGACGGATGATAGACGTAAGACGGAAGGCACTCCTGCCAAAAAACCAAAACCCTCGTGTAAATACCGTGATCAATGGGACAGTGAATTTAATTTTCTGAAGAGGAGCAGTTGGGGGACAGTCACGCGTTTTGTAACTGCGACTTCAGCATCTCACATCCGCATCATGTGCGACAGCGGAAGATCTTTTAAAGTGACAGTAACCACTTATAATGACAATGTAAAGAACAAAAGTAATTGCTCACTAAATATGCTCTGCTCTTGACTAAATAACTTCAGTATCTTTAATAAGGATTAATCTATATGTAATTCATAACTTATGCAGTGCAAACTGATAACAATTTATGTATATTTCCTACTTGTTAAATTGTTATACAAGTAGGAAGAGCACAGGTACACATTAAAAGTATTATTATTATGGGTCTATTTGAGGAAATCTCTCCTCCTCTCCTCTCCACCACCCCCCACCCCCACCCCACCCCGGATCTCTCCTGGATTTTGATTCCCAAATGTTGACAGGTATGTAGTTGACTCAAACTGTAGCAATTCTACCAGTTGCAAATGTTGAATGACAGCTGATAGGCCTGTACATGCCACAGAGCTCAATGGATTCTTAGGGGGATTATGTGTGGTAAAGCTGTACGACCCACAGGATGTGTGGTGAGATAAAGATGGGGACAAAGGCTCAAATTCCGTTCCTAAACCTTATAGGTTGTGCTCATGATGTTGAACCTTTATCTGTCACTTACGATGTGTCCACACTTGTAGTTTGGATAGTTTGGTCTGGAACAAAAACGACAGTACACCAAACATCCAAAACAATGCTGTGTGCTAAATACGCTCAATGACTGTGTGTGCATATGGGGATATTTTGACCAGCTGAGAACTCGCCAAGAGCTTGTAAAATGTGTAAAGGACTCAAAACAGTGCCAGATATTCCTCCATCACACACACACATTTCTGCTGTAAGGAGATGCGGTTCTGACGCCTGTACTGAGCTGTGATGGGCAATATAGTATGATGAAAAAAAAACAGGTGCATTTGAGCATTCTGTCCTTCAGTCGCATCTTGTGCCAATACGTCTACTGTTTTTGTTCATTTTTCAGTTAAACCCCACCAGAGTTTATTGAAAGGGGCTCTCGATCCACTTCAGATGGCACCGTTCACACTTATTCAAATGAACCACACCAACAGAGCAATTGCACCAAGTACATGTTTTTATGAACACATTATGCTGGATCTATTTTAGGAAACTATCAAGACTTTAGGAAGCCTACAAACAAGAACTTTAATATTCCATGAATATTCCAAACATTGGGTCTCATTCGCTAATTGCATGGATGATTTTATACTTATCACAAAAATGTCTGCCTAACTCACAACACATGCATACGGACATGAATTTGTTCTTAGTCTTGTTCTAATGTTAAAAAATAAGAGTATACCAATTAAGCCATCACATGCTCAAGCTTAGTCATTTACATAAAACATGTATACCCAGACCATAGACCATACACTTTCTTACTGAAATATTATTTGTGAAAATGTTTGCACGCAAAAAGAAGTCTTGACCTTGCATCTTTATGTTTTGGATGATCCTTTTACAAACTCAAAGCTTGAGTATCAATTCACCCTCAGCACAAAAAATGTAGACGCTTGAGGATAGGGAGTGCTGTGAGTATGTGTGTGGGTGTTGCTCAGAGAGCCTTTTGTCGTTCAGTTCTTTACAGTACAATACCCCATAGAAAAGCATTTGCTTTCTCAAACAAAGATACGACATCAAAGTGGTGTTTTAGGAACTTGTGAACAGGGATTGGCGGCATTACATTCAGTGTTGCTGGTTTCTTCATTTTTCAGATAGCTTTATCTGTTTGCTTGGCAATTCAAATAGTGTCCTCTCTGGATATGTCATAAAACTATCGGGATGTTTAAGTAGATGCTGGGTGGAAGGTTTAGAGGTGTTGGCTTGCTCTTCATGCTGCATGTGATCGGTGAATGCAACAGCTGTTTCGTAAATAGGCCACAAACAGAAACAGTTAAGAGACGTTTAGGACTGCAGGGCTCTCGGGCAGCTGAGGCGCAACAATGAGACTTCTTGTGTTCAGCTGACTGTGTTCAGAGGTGCGGGGAGATAGAGAGACAGGAAGAGCTCATGCAGCAGGGAGCGGAGGGGGTTATGAGGACTCTACTTCTTAGGGAGCCGACTGTATCACTTCCTGCAACCTTATCGTTATCCTGCATTTAACCCCTGGAGTCCCGCTTTTCCCCCACGTACTTTATCCGCCCTGAGTATGCGTGGAATATCTGGCACGTCACATCTTTGTAGTTTTCCCACAAACTCACGGCGAGCTGTGGGGTCTGGGCTACCTCACTTTGACTGTGAGGGGTAATGAGATGTGATTGGACCGGGGAACTGCATTAACTGCTAATTGTGTCCATGTCTCAGTGTATGACTTTTACATCTGACTGGTAGGTCTATTTCCTCTCTTATTAGGAGCCAGGGCTACATTCACCAGCGCAATTACTGCAAGGTCATGAGGGTAATGGGCCATTGCTTGGCCTGTTCTAAAACCTGCCTTGCTGACTACTGTACATAGTTGGCTTATCCTCACAGAAATGGACCATCAGAAGTGACTGATTTAGACCGCTCTTCATATATGTGCTACATATATAGTACTCATCATGTTAAGCGTGTCGGAGATTTGAAAATTGATTCCAATGGTATTTGGTGCAGTTCATGCCGGGATGATTATCGCGTGTGATTATCGCCACCGTTTAACGCATTGTGACGAAACAAAGGGCGCTAATGTAAGTGTTCACACCGACAGGCAAAATGCCAGGCGTAAAACTCACAAGCATTATTATTATTTTAAGTGTGTTAAAAAGAACTGTCCGACCAATGAGATTGGTGCCTTTGTTCACGTGCCTGGAGCTGCTGAAGTTACAGTAAAACACGAATTGGTGGCGCTCAAAAGCAAAACTGTCTTGCCACACATTGATAACTAAGAAGACAACGAAGATGAAGTAAGCAGATTAAGAAGAAGATGCAGCGAGGCAAGATGAATGTAGAGCTGCTAGTCTCTTTGGTGTCTGAACACAAAGAACTTTATGACAAACGCCCCAGCGACAACCAAAATCTTGATGAGAGGGAGTTGTTATGGAGAGGAACTATAGACCAAATAGGATACAATGGTGAGTTTTCATTGAATCTTATTTGAGCTGCAATCCAATCAAAAGTGGCATCTACTATCAGGGAGTGAGTTTGCACGTTCTCTCGGCACATCGCCAGTGAAAATCACTTGGCTATGAACACAAAGAGGTGCCAAAAAACGTCTCGAAAAACGTTAGAGATAAGCGTGCGCAATGTGCTTAATATGCAACACAAAGCAAAAAACATACAATAATAGTAAAATAAATATATATATTTTTTTTTAACAAAGTCCTTTTAGTATTTAATGAAATATCAGCGTAGACTGATGGGTCCTCTACATGCAATCACATCATTACCATATGGCACAAGCTGATTGGTCTCTGCTGATCCTGCAACCAGTGAGATTGCTTGCTCTACATTTAAATAGCCTTGTTGAGTGTTTGCTGTAGGCTTGTCCTGCTGCGCGTTATCAGAGTTACTCTGAGACCCTCCGACTCCCCCAGCACCACCTGCCTTGATCTGCCATGCGATTTACATATAGCTCTGGAAAAATTAAGAAAGCACTTAACATTGAGAAATCTGCCAGAACGATTCGCTAACATTTGGTCACTTATGTCATCTCAAGCAAGCACGCGACATCAATGTCATCATTCTCAGCCACTCCCTCTGTTCGCTGATTAGACCGGTTAAAATTTGACTGGAGAAAACCAGAGAATATACAGCAATCCCAGGCAAAGTACTGAAGGAAAAAGAAAATTAAGCGGAAGTACGTAGGAGGGCAGAGCCAGGCTAACTTTGGGGTGGTTCTCGGTGCGTTTCAACTGCAGGGACCAGGGTTTAAATGAAGTTAAGGGTAATATTTCCCTCTCAGAAAGTCCCTGCTTGTGAGGTATATCTTACATGCTCAGTCTGTGTATCTTTTAGCAGTAGCATGTCCATCCTTGCTCTTTATCAGTAGCAGCAATAATAATCAGCAGCGCAGCAGATCTAGTATAACCAAATACATTAACATTTGCCATAATCAATAACTTGCTAAAACTATTTTGAGAGTTAGCCTACCATGATTAAATATCCACTATTAACCATTACGATATATAAAAAAGGTGCATCACTACTTAAAATGCTGTCTATTTAGAGCTACACAGCTTCTAGAGCATTAAATGCCGTCATTTTTTAAAAATATTTATAAAGAATATCCTTTGGTGATCCTTACATCTCCTTCTGAGAACTTCTCATGTGATTGTCTAGTTTATTTAGTACGCTGTTTTGATTGATTGCGGTTATTGATTTACATAGTGGGAAAATTAAATTGACAACTGATTGATGCACTTGGTCCTTTGACCTTGCTTTGAATCTCATTTCACAATGCCTGCCTGCCATTGCCTATAATAAAAGTACAGCCTAAATGCATTTTCAAAATCTATTTATTGTATTTTCTGGAGGCTGGGTAGAACATCAGGCAGAGCTGAGAGAGAAGGCCACATGGAGTTTAAATGAAATTTGTCATTGATTATTCTTCAGACCAGTTACCTGAGATATCAGAGCCAGAATCCTGTCTGGAACGCCAAAAAACCCAATGTGCTTTAAATTATTTTACTTCTCCCCTCCTCTGTCATGTTCTGTTTTCCTGTCTTCCTCTTAATCTTTTTCACTTGATCTGTTTTGCTCGCTCCCCCTTCCCTCTCACTTAATGACCAAAAAATGGCATGCACCCAAAGCACAGGAATAATAGCGCTCTCTAGTCGTTAGATTCTTGGCTGACATTGTTCTGGACGCACACACGCTCTCTCTCTCACACACTAAACTCAAGTCTTTTCACAACGCGCTGTGAATCACAGGTTCCTGGAGGACGTGCTGTTGGCAGCAGCTCTCAAGGTCCTATTGAGCCAGCGGCTGGCAACGGTAGCTGATGGGAGAGAAGGATGGCTCTCCTTGCTTCTGTTCTCTTCAAAGCCTTGCTCTGTATGCATGACATATGATGTTGTGATGGTGGAATGGATGCTGAAAAACACTTTAGGTCTTCGTTTATCTCGGGCACTTGAGAGCTTGGCGTCCATTCCAATGACCTGCAATGAATGATCCCAGGTGTCCTTGACATAAGGAAAAGAGCATATAAAGTAAGAACGTTTTTCTCCTTTATGAGCCAGGGAGCAGAACACTAGGGTAATGTCCGTTGTGGGAGTTCACACACCCTCCCACCTCTCGTCCTGCTAAAAGCCCCAGGGCTCTGACTGAAAGCCTCTTATCTGAGGGGGTAAGGTGTGTCCTGCCCTGCACAGCCCTTTAGCACTTCCCTCTGGGGGACACAAAGAGGATTGTGCTCAGGGAGAGGTAGAAAGCTGTTTGATTTGGTGTAAAAGCGCAAGAGTAGTTGACAAATAAAATGGAAATAGGTAAAATGTAGTACTGTTATATGATTAAAAATAAAGAATTAACTGTGCATTAAATATCTCAGGTGTACCCAGAATGTGTCTCAGTTATAAATAATACGTAATTAATATCATGTATTACACCATGTTGTAAATGCCCATTTTTTTGACTGGAAGAAAAAAAAAATGCTGTTATGGTGCATGTATCTTTAAATGCAAATGATTTGCTGCTCCCCACCCTACTTTTTAGACAAGGGCGGAGCCTTTACAGCTCATGCCTCCGATACTCTAAAAAAATGACAACATCTGTTTGGTCACGTGGCATTGCAGTTCTTCATCACTGTGCAAGTTTATTATCTACATGCGTTTTAAAGCTATATCATCTAACCTTCTGATATATGGTTTTCTATGCACATACACATCCGAAGCACACGCACAGAAAGCTGGACATCAGACGACGCGTCCCATGAGTATTAAAGGAAGTGTGTGTAAGATTGTGGCCAAAACTGGTACTGCAGTCACTATCTCCTCTCCCCCTCCCCCTGACTCGAAGTTGCCAGATTGGCTGCAGGATCAGCAGGAAAGTTTGTAGCTGCAGCTGTGGTAACTAGAGCAGATCTGGCAACCTGGATGCCAAAACACTACTGACTTTGTGATTGGTCGATAGGTGAAGGGTGGAGCTTTAGACCAAAACACAACAAGTCAACGTCAGTTGAGGGCTGCAACAACAACTTTTAAATGACAACATCCTGGCTGGACTACTGTTGTCAGTGAAATAAGTATTTGAAATTAACATGATTTCTTAATGTCTAGTGACATATCAGGGCCATTTTATGATTAATTGAAATACATTTCTTACATACAGCTCCTTTAAACTTCTCTTTCACTTCTTATTGCGCTTAAACTTAAATACACACAGAAACACACAAAGTTCACATAAACACAGTCGTTATGTCTGAACATAAACTGCTAGTAAGAAATTGCATATTAGATATATATTAGATATGTTACATCTGGGTAATGAAGTGAAAGCAGTATGATATACAGAACCTACTACTATATATGCTTTTAGTATGAACTGACAAAAGGAAAAACAGAGAATCGCTCACTGCTCTTGACAAATTTTAGTTGAATTTCTTACTTGAAAGCTGATGTTATATGCTCTGGCGAGGAAATAATCATAGCGGACTGTGTACAGTTCATTTAGAGCAGGGTCTATGCAAATAGGGCAGAGTCCGTCAGCAGTCATGGGCGGGGCCTAAGCAATGTGATGTCACAAAAGCTGGAATCTGCAAATGGCTTGTTCTAAGACGGTGCTTATGACTTTTGGGGATAAAAAAAAGACTAGTGGGTGTATTTTTACCATATAGAGTGGTTGTGTGTCCACACACTGCCAACACACATATATGTTCACACACCATGTAAAAGTTAACTTTGCATAACAGGTCCCCTTGAAAGCTTCTCTTGTATTGATAAACACTTCTCATTACAAGTATCGGAAGATGGTAGCTGTGTGCTTCATTCCAAATTGCACATTAAAGCGATCCAAACTAGTAGATGCAGAGAGGAGGTCTTGTGGAGCTGCTTATGTTGCGAACTGAGCCATTTGGAGATGTTGCAAACACAGACGGATAATGAGCTGCACGAGTGTAAGAGCACAGTGCCACGCTTCACTTTAAAACATGCAGCGCACATTTGTGTAATACAATTGTAGCCTTTGGATTAATTTCGATGAATCATGCAGCCTAGTCTAGGGGATTATTTCACCCATTTTATCATTCAGCAGATGAGAATTGTAAGTCTGATCACTTAGAAAAGTAATCAAACCAGCTGCATTATTTGAAGGAGTGTCTATAGCACAAACACAGCAGAATGAGCTCCATGCAGACGTTTTCATAACAAATGCCTTGCCAATAAGTACACAGATAAAGTTATGCAAATTGGGTTATATTCACTGTTTTTTTGCTTCTACAAACTGTAGATAGTTGGTTTGGTGCGGTGGCACATTACCCTTGCCCAAAACAGGGCCAGCTATTCAACAGTTTGACCATTACTCAGCTGCCTCATAGCACACAGAAGAGCACAAAGGCCTGTGTTTTCTGTGGCCATGGAAAGTGGAGATCCAGACCAGGCAATGTGTGACAGCCCTGGTTACAGAGTAGGAAGAGAAGGGGACATTATTAAAGCAGGGACCCCATAACCACATGAGCCCATTGGGACGTCCACATTAGCCCTCTGCTCATTAATACCAGATGAAAAACAGCACTGTAAAGTCAGAAACACAATTCTGAGCAAGTAATTCTGAATAGCTTTTTTTAGTATTGCATTTGTTCTTAGTTGATTAATTTTAGTATCAATTTTATCTCTGGTGTTTATCCTTAAAAGGATGTGATAGGAGATGCATTGCGATTTTCTGCACACGTTATGGTATGTCTTAACAACAGGACAAACCATCTGATATGTTAAAATGGAAAACTGTCTTAAGCCCTATTCGGACGGTAATTGTTTCTCGGTCGTAAGGTATTTTCATCATTGACAGGGCTTAGTCTGTGATTTCATTGTCATCCGAATCCAGAATGTCAGAGTTTTTCTCCCACCACCCGCATTAAAATCCCTGGCCAAATTACCTACTGTTTTTTAGACAAACAACAAGGTCATCTGGTGATTTAATTGCCGTCCAAATCCACATCTCTGAGTTTTCAAGAAGAGATTGCTTTAAATTTCACTGTTTATATCCTTTTTGACCCCTGCAGAGCACCGTATCGTTGAGTTTCGCTGTAATTTTGATGCATTTTAAAGATATAGCCTACACTTTTATTACTAAAATGCTGGAAAGTATTCACAAGAATAATCTTTTATCGCCGCTCAAAAGAGAAAGAGAAGAAAAACATGTAAACATTTGAAATAAGCCATTATTACGGCAGTAATTAACTTTATATAGGTTATATTTGCAGCATTGTATTAATTTATTTCTGCTCATTTCCATATTTTTTACATGACATTTTCCTATTTTTAAACAGGAGGTTAAATAATAATTTCTTATTATTATTCCAAGTATATGACATTTTTACAGCAGACAATCATTTGACTGACCACTTGAGCAGTGTTCCCAGACGCGCAGGATCGCAAAACTTTGTCCTCCTCCGTGAATAAATCACCATCCGAATGCACAAGTTTTATCAATGAGATTGCATGCACATTTATTTTCACGGACGTCCACATGAGAAACAATAACCGTCCGAATAGGGCTATAGACCTAAAATCTCTGCCTTTTGGTTGCACAATCTTTATAAATCAGAACACAATTTGTGACATTGTTCAGACTTTGTGAACCTGTTGATGAAACAAGCAAGATACCTCCCAATCTGTTCTCCACTTTATCCCATTGCCATCTAGGAGAAAAAATTGAGACTTCAAGAAATCTGATTTCATTCCCCTGTGGGAAGTTGTGTTTGTGTATGGTTGCCTGATTAGTGTCGCCACAGGATGGGCTTAACAGCAGGGTAGTTTAATTACATCATTTGTCTTAATGTCCTAACTAATGATGATAAGCAGTAGCTATTGCCACAATTAATGCAAATCAGTGCATAATGTCCAGATTTCATGCCCTTTAATCAGCCCTCTGGCCTTTTGGAGTCGCCCACAGCATCCCACACAAGAGCCAGATGGGAGTCTGTGTGTGTCTCTGCCCTGAGGAAAGTCCTCCAGCCGTGAGGGAAAAGTGGCCACTATCTACATCTAAAGCCTGATAAATTGACCACCACAGCTGGTGCCGTCACCCCTCAATCTGTGGCCAGATCCGCCTCGAGTGTCCGCACACCGTCTGGGCCAGTATTAAGTGTCGCTTATAACAGGTGTGACGCTCTTTACGTCTGTGATAATATCTTATTTCTGCCTCATGGCATTGACAGACTGATGTTCTGTTGAATTGCTGTGGTCTTAAAGGGTCACATCATATATTTTTCATGCCACTTTTATGACTTTTTTCATGACCTTTCCCTTCTACATTTCACCCTTAAAATCAGCATGAAGTGGAAGTTGTGATAGTCAAGAAGTGGAAGTTGTGACATATCCAAGTGACTGCTTGATTCTTTAATGAAACACTATTTTGCATTATCCAGTGGACTTTAGACAGCTCCAGGGCTTTTGTTGAAACTACTGCTCTAACTTCCACATTTGTGTTCCTGCTCATGTAAAGTTGGATTGACAGAAGGGCCATGTCAAATCAAAAGTGCATTATGTGTGTTGAAGTTTTTGGCACCTTTTTCTCTGCTTGCTATGCAAGCATTTCTAATGCATAAGTTTTATTAAATGGCCAGCTTGTCAGTCATGAATTATTTGAGTAATTAATACATGTTATGTGATCTGTTTGATGTATGCATGCTGCATAATGTTATCAAAAACACATTTTTAACAGTCTTTTAAGAAAGCTTATGTTTTCATACTCTGAACTTATTGTATCAAATGTCCACTGAGGGCGAGCTTGACAATCCCAAGTGTAGTTTATTGAATCCCAAAGTGAACTGATACAAAATAAAGACGTGACACCATAAACGTCAACATGAACAGCAACATAAACTTACCAATAGCAGTTTACAGGGAACAAATCTAAAAAAACAAGAGGGTTATATATACACACAAAGATGAATGACTTAACAAGACACACCAAAAAGCAATGATCAAACCATGAACCAATCAGAACAAGACACATGAACAGGCGAAGTACATGACAAACCTGGAAACATGACCATGTCTTAACTTCAAAATAAAAGACATGACAAGAAAAACATGAACAAAATGCAAAACCAAGCATGACAAGCGTGACACAACTTTTGTAATTGTTTGAATCAAATGAACAAACAGTTAAGTATTTAATCCTCACGTTAACATTGCAAACCAGTGAAACAGTCAAACCATCTGGTGTCATCATCTATCTCAGTTCAGTTGTATCAGAATATTTATTATTGACAGTGACCATGCACATCCCTGTTCGCAAAAGGGCAAGGAAAATCAGACGTTTTAATTATATCTGTCTGTGTTTCTTCCTCTTAGTCATGGCTGCGGATGTACGGCTACCTCCCGCAGGCCAGCAGGCAGATGTCCACCATGCGCTCAGCTCAAATCCTGTCGAACGCCATCAGTGACATGCAGCGCTTTTACGGGCTGGAGATCACTGGAGAGATGGATCCCGTCACCATCGAGTAAGAGACTCAGTCCATCACATTATCTAATGAGTCAGCTGCACTGTTAGAGCTTCTGCCAGTCATCAAACCATTGATTTTTCATGAAGTACTTTCATCCCATTAAACCTGTAATTGAACACAAAAACACTTATAAAGAAGAAGAAACTTAAAGGGATAGTATTACCAAAAATGTTATGTCTGTCTTCATTTACTCAGCCTTCTTCTTTCTTCTGTTGAACACAAAAGAAGATATTTTAAAGATTGTTGGGAGCCAGGCAGTTGACAGTAGCCATTGGCATCTATAGTAGGAAAAATAATACTATGAAAGTCAATGGGGTCCATCAACTGTTTGGTTACCAATATTCTTTAAAATATCTTCTTTTGTGTTCAACAGAAGAAAGAAACTCATACAGGTTTGGAACAAATTGTGTGTGAGTAAATGATGACAGAAATAATATATATATATATATCTGTGGATCTACTTTCTAGCGGAAGGATCCTGTGGTCACGCTTTATCAATGGTAATGTTAATGTACAAAATGTACAATTACGATTATTAAAAGTTTATAGTTATTATAATTTTAGTTATTTTCTTGGATATGAACATGCCTTTAATGTTAGTGTTTTTGTTATCAAAACTGTGATAGTTGGCTATTTATTTATTTAATATCCATTCACTGTGCTGTTTTCTAGCATGCGTATCTGCCTTTGTAAAGGTGTTGTTGTAAATATATTTATTGTTTTGTATTGTATGGCATCATACTATATGCTCTCCATAGATTTTTAGTTAGTCTCCATGAAATCAACTTTAGTATTACTGTTATCTATAAGCTAGTGTGCTCCAAAACAATGACAATATTTGCATTTAGAAGATATAAGCAATTAAAACTTACAGTGTCTCTCTTCTGCCAATATGGATGAATGATTTTCATGACATTACTGCACTTCAGCTTCTCATTAAATGTTCTGTCCAATCAGATGCTCTCTAGAATCTAAAGCCCCGCCCCTTACATTATAAACATTATAAACACACTAAGCCCTCATCTGTTCCCTTCTTTTTAGGGCCATGAAGAGACCCCGCTGTGGTGTCCCAGACAAGTTTGGGGGTCAAATCAAGACCAATGTACGACGGAAACGTTATGCCCTCACCGGCCACAAGTGGGACAAGACCCATATAACTTTTAGGTGAGTCTGAATCTGACTATTCCATACATATCTTTATTATCTTTTTAGTTATTTTGGTTTTCATTCATTTTGATGCTTCATTAGAGAAGCTCTTTTTTTCCTGTTTAATTGTAACCGGGGTGGGTTTAAATAAGTTGTCTTCTACCCACTCTTTTTGAGCAACAGTTGGAATTGTGATGTCAAAGTATGATGAATTTAACTTGTTGTACTGACTTATCAAAATGCTTCTTTATTGCCTTTGTTATGTGTCCTTATATATTGCTCGAAATAAAATAATTTCATTAATTCATTAATTCATTAATTCATTAATTAATTAATTAATTCATTCATTCATTCATTCATTCATTCATTCATTCATCACTGTTCTTCCCGTGTTTGTCGTGGATGCAGTATTCAGAACTACACACCTAAGATCGGGGAGTATAACTCATACGAGGCCATCCGAAGGGCCTTCAAAGTGTGGGAGAAAGTGACGCCGCTGACATTCGATGAGATTCCTTTCTTTGAGGTCAAATACGGCCGTCGGAAGGAACCTGATATTATGATCTTCTTCGCCTCTGGGTTCCATGGCGACAGTTCCCCATTTGACGGAGAAGGGGGTTTCCTGGCTCATGCTTACTTCCCTGGTCCGGGGATGGGTGGAGATACTCACTTCGACTCAGACGAGCCATGGACTATTGGCTCGCAAAACCTACAAGGTGAGTCAGAAGGACCTGTGTGCTTTACATATCGCATAATATGTGGTTTTCCACTTTAATAGATAGTAAAATGTAATTTATTCCTGTGATCAGCTGAAGCTGAATTATCAGCATCATTACTCTTACATCAGTCTTCAGTGTCACATGATCCTTCAGAAATCATTCTAATAGGCAGGGCAAACTGTCACTCACATGAAATTGACCAATAGCTAACCACAATAATCCAATCAATTCCCCATGGACAAAATCAAGTCCTGCCCTACATTTTTTTTGTTTCACTTACTATCCTCTAATATACCTTCACTTAATATACCTCCCAAGACTATCACAACTTCATGCTGACTTTAAAGGGGTCATAAACGGCATTGTTTTATGATGTTTCCTGGGGTGCACCTATAATGTTAGTGTGATTTTTACATTAAAAACTTGTCATAATTTAGAAATAAAAGACATGTTTTCTACCCTGATTTTAGCTTTGATTAAGCACTGTATTTGAAGGGGTGTGTCTGGTGTGAGAATTTAGATCTGTCTACCTAAAGTAGATTCTGGAAATGCCCACTGCTGTGATTGGTTGACATTTTTGAATATGAAATAGCTAGTATTATAAAGCTATGTGGAGCTCTCTCAAATACTTTTAACATGTTTTTACTATTACAGCTCTTAAGGTTAACTAATCATAAAAAAAGTGACTATAGCATTATATATTTAGATCTATGGCGTTATATTCAGATCTATGTTATTATATCCAGATGGTGGCCTGAAAGGGCGCGTTGAAGCAACCCGATTTCTGCTCTCTCACGAATGTTCTCATCATAACGAACAGTTCAAACAATGCAAATAAGAGATGTGTTGATTATCACGGGGAGTTTTGGCACGATTCCAGAACCCAGTCACTGATAAACTTGCAATGTTTGATTGAGTTTGCAAAGAGTTTGCAAAGGGAGTGTTTTTTGATCGCTTTCTATGTATAATTGAATCGCAATTTAAATAACTGATTATTTTCATCCTATAATGAAGAGTAACATTGTGAAGTTGAACATTTAGTCCTTGGTTTTGATTTACTGACACATAGACACAGAACATCTGACTGCACATGAATCATTACATATCAGAAATCACTGGTCCTAGATCAGGCATTAGAATTAGCATTTACTTACATTTTGTGGCATTACTGTCGAGTCCTTATTGTATGATGATGAAGTAGGCGTTGATCTTCTTATGCAGAGGCGGTCTTTCACCTATTGGGACCTTCCACAATGAGTTGTTTGCTGGGCTTGGTTACAATACAAGCTGTTTTTGGACTAACAAGGAAGTTTTCAGCTCTGAAACTTACAGGATATTTTTATAGTATGATGACCTCTTATGTGTCAAAAGCTCAAGGAAAATTTGCTTTCTCAGTTCATGACCCTTTTAAGATAAAAAGTTGCTGTAATATGGTCCCTGTTTCCTTAAGTAACTTGGATAAGCCTCTTTGTCTTCAAATGGGCCAGAGGTTAATAATGGGATGTAGTGTTTCAAACAGTTTAAAGGATTCATTCCGTCATGACACATTTGATTAATTGCTGACACACTGTAACATTCACTGAGAGAGCTCATCATGCAACTTCAAAGGGAATCTCGAGGATTTTCCAGAGCCATTTCCATAGGTATGTAATGTCTGGCTACAGGATCGTCATTGTTCGCCTCAGTTGAAGTCTCGGTCACCGTGTCACAGCTGTGAGGAGAGATGTCTCCTATTGCCCTGAAGTTGCATCTTTTAACAGTCGCGGGTCTCAGACAAGAGCAGCTTTGAATGACGAGTGTGTTTGTCTGTGAAAGCCGTCATTGATTGAACTGTCTGAAAGCATTAGGACAACCAGTTCTGTGCTTCTCTTATCTGCACACTTATTAACCCTAATGATGTTGCCTCTCTGAAAGAAAAAAAAGAAAGAAACCTTGAACAAGCAACATTACTTTCTGATGACTTCATACAGCCTGCATTAACACTGGCTAATAATGCATACAGTCAGTATTAAAGGAAAGCGGTCAATCATCCTCCCCTCTCCTGAAAATCAGGATTTAAGAATCACATAGAGCCATTTACACCCGCAGAGTCACAGATCACTGCGACAGCTTGAAAATGGAGACGGAACATGATTAAAATCAGTCACTGAGTGCACTGTCATGGCAAGTGTTTCCATAAATCCTGTGCAGATAAATGCAAATGTTCTGCACTGATTCACAAACTCCTTTCAGATTAACTAATAAGCCTGAGTGAGAGGAACACTCACTATGTATTACAAATCTGTACCATTCAGGACATGATGATGATTTCCGATTGAAAAGAAGCCTACCCTTGTAAAAAAAATACTGTGCCTAATTACACTTCAAATCTTAAAAGTGTATTTCTTTAAAAACTGCACTTAAAGATAATATAGAAATAATGAAATAAAATGCCACTTAAGTGCACTTACAGAGAGTACACTTTCATGACAGTTTTATTTTTTTTTAAATGTACTTTTAAAAAGTGCAGTTTAATAATGTAATAATTTCAAATTTAAAGTTTTACTTTAAATCACATTTTTGAATCATTCTTGCTTTAAATAAGAACCCTTATTTTGATGATGTGTTGACTAAAAAGCACATGTAAAGTGCTTGATTATAATTTTATCTGTAGTGTGTTATTCCCCATCTTTGCCTTCAGTAAGCATGATGAGAGAGGGATCTGTGGGGATCAAACCAAAAAAATAAACTAAATATGAAGTCAAAATGAAACATCATTTGCAAACCTGTTAATAATTCTCTAAAGTGATGCATTTAGTGAAACCTCAATAAAAAAAAACCATAGTGTAGATTGGATAGTTAAACGTGTTTCATAGAGTTTGCAGTCTGTTTTGGGACTTCTTTCCTTCCTGAAACATCTGATAGCTCTCATTGGTTGACGCTTTAGCAGCTTTGGTGACATCAGCCAAAAAGGAAAGTAATTTCAGAGTAATTTTGATGAAAGATTACAAAGACAAACACTTTTATTTGGAATAGCGTGCACAGATGAACTGTTTACATCAGGAAGATATATTAAGAAGTCCATTTTCATTTCATGCAAATTTAAGTTTCACATCTTCTCAGCACTAAGCAAGAATTAACATACACTCTTAAAATAAAAGTTCCAAAAGTTTTCACAGCAAAGAAAAAAATAACCATTTTCCACAGGGAACCTTTCAGTGAACAAAAAGAGCCATGTGTTCTCCTAGTATTAAAATGCTTTTTGGTCGATTTGATCACAAGTAGACGAGTGAGACACATTCCCGTTTACACCTGGTGTTTTAATCCGTCTAGTTTGTCCACTTTCAACCACTTCTGTCCTGATTTCTTCGAGGGGAGGGTCTATGGATGGGTAAATGTCAGATCTCTCCATCTAATGGATGAAGTAAGCTCATGCACTTTACAAATGAACGAACGAAAAACTTTTGTTTCTGATCTGACGGCTGCACTGTGAATGTGTGCTAGAAATCAGGAATGGGGAGAGAACATTGTGTTTGGTAAATTTTTCATCTTTAAACCAAACTTAGGTTTCCAGCCGTCAAAGTTTAAATCCTGTCTGGCTCGCGCTCTTCCCATAATGTTTCTGCATTAGGTCAGTAGACGGAGAGAAGACGGTCTTTTGTGGCTGTTTGAACACATTCGACCACATGAGCGTCTACACTACGAAAGCAATCCGGTCCAATGTGTTTTCCACTACCTCTGGATGTGGCCGAAAGTGGACAAGCTCGAAGCGCTTTAGAGCCGTTTACACCTGTATTTAGTGTCGTCCACTTGTGATCCACTAGTGTCGTCCACTCTTAGAAACTTTTTGTGCAATGGAATGGTACCAGGTTCTTCATAGAACCATCAATGTCAGTAAAGAGCACTTAGAAATGGTTACAGACCAAGAATGATAAGGAATGGTTACAGTTATATTTCAGCTTGTTTGGCACGTCACGATTACAAACAGTTCAGATATAGTGTGTGTAGTGATGTTGCTGCTCAGGATTGGTCACTGGCTACCAGTTTCTCTGTAATTGGCCAAACGTGGTTTTTGAGCGACGTAAACACAAGTTTTAAACAGAAATATATTTTCATTCTATATAGCACTGTTACTATTTACATCCCAAACGGTTTGTAAACTCTAACTTTAACAAGGCAACGACTGACGCAGTTGCATTACATTCCAAAGATGTCTATTATCAGCCACAGTGGAAAATGAAACCACGACCATACCAGCTGGGTCGGATTGGCACAGAATGGAACGAGAACGGTTTGACCCAATGGTGGAAAAGCGGCCCATATACACAGACAACTAAATATAGATTCACTTCCTTATCTCCTGCAAGACCAGTGGCGATTCTGTTTAATGTGGACACTTAACTGCAGCAAATGTAATGTTCTAGTTGATATGCAGTGGATCATGTGTCCTCAAGCCAGAGTGCCCATAAAGTGCAGCTGTGATCTCCCCATTCGAATGCTGCTGTATCAGACATTCTTTACTCATTGCTGACCATTATCTCTCTCTTATACCACAGCCTGTGATATTTAATACGTGTCTCCCGCAGGTAATGATCTGTTCCTGGTAGCCGTACATGAGCTGGGCCATGCCCTCGGACTGGAGCACTCCAATAATCCTTTGGCTATTATGGCTCCTTTCTACCAGTGGATGGACACGGAAAACTTTGAGCTGCCTGAAGATGATCTCCGTGGCGTGCAGCAGATTTACGGTAACCTGACACCTGTGATGTTCCTATATTATCTCTGATCAAGTGGGCCGTTCTGAACAAGAACAAGTGTTTAGTGCTAGCTCTATGGTGTCGCGGTTGTGCAACATTTGTTCTGGTCTGGCGCATTTCTTTCCGGATCCCGTTCTCTGTTGTTCTCCTTATCATCTGGCAGAAAGTGATTATGAACAATATAGATTTACAGCTTTAGATTACGTTTAGTTTCCTGGTTCAGTATGGACCGGAGTTATTATAAAGACGTTTTTTGTTTTACAGTAAGTATTGTTAGTGGTATCCAAGTTTTTGGTGTAAAGTTTGTAATGTTTGTTTTTGTGGTAGATTGGTTTACTTTGCCCTTGGCCTGGCCATGTTCCTTTGACATATATTCTAGTCTTAAGTAATGTTTGTTTAAGCTTTGCATGAGGGAGCTTCAGCTAGGAGGGAGAACCTTTCCCACTTTAGAAGAACGAACTCATGCTTATGTCATGGCAAATTCATTAATCATTTGACTCATTATTGGTGTTTGTGAAGGCAAGCATCACTAATTGCTCATACTTATTTTTAACAATTAAGAAAAAAGGTTATTTTTGCATGCAGAACATGAAGCCTAGGTTTAGAACCATTGGGATTTTTAGTCTTGTGACAATCTTCAAGCACATTTTATTTCCAAAAATATCATAATGCATTCAGGCTCTATTAATTCTCAGTGGTGTCTCTTTATATTATCATTACCCGTTGCATATATATATATAAATGCTGAACCTGTTGAGCCATTCGCTCGCTGGATATTTTCTCTTTTTCGGACCATTCTCTGTAAACCCTAGAGATGGTTGTGCATGAAAATCCCAGTAGAGCAGTAGTTTCTGAAATTTGAGAACTGATTTCTGGCAACATCCACGCCACATTCAAAGTCACTTAAATAATTTTAACTTAAGCAGATCGTCTTGACCATGTCTACATGCCTCAGGGGCTGTTTCCACACGTTTTGGCCGTTTATTTACACGACAACAGCATTTTTGGATGCCTGAAAATGCAAACTTTTGAAAACAGTATTCATGTAAACAACAAAAATGTGATTCTGTGAAACAAGGACGTCATGCACATGCATATCAGTCTATACCAGGGGTGTCCAAAGTTGGTCCTGTCCTGCAGAGTTTAGTTCCAGCTTGCCTCAACACACCTCCTGGAAGTTTCTAGTATGCCTAGTAAGACCTTGATTGGCTGGTTCAGCTGTGTTTCATTGGAGTTGGAGCTAAAGGCCCTGTTCCAAATGGCAAACTTTATGTGCACTTTTTTTATGTGCACAAGACCGTAGGGTGTCCCATTCGTCATTTAAGCTTAAAGAGCATGTTGCAGGTAAAACAAAATTCCAGATAAATATATAACCTTGAATGAAAATGCCATATGAAAAGGTAATGCAGGATTTAAAATGGCCCTTTTGTTGGCTGTTTGTAAAAAACACTGCTTTTTCAACATTACGTCATATTAAATCACGAGAGGGAGTCGAGTGCCAAGCTCTGCGTTGGCTAAGTGCAGAATAGTTTGGTATTCTGTTGGAATCAGTGTATTTTCGGTAGTTTTTCTATTGCTATTTAACATTGTCATGGAAAATTATTGTGTCCAGCCTGTCAGGACATCGAGTCCACAGGTTTTCTAAAAAAAAAAAAAAAAAAAAAAGTTAGAAAAGCTGCATGGTGGCGTTTTGTGCAGGCGAAGAGACGGGACTTCTGGATCTGCTTCGACACACGCGGTGGTGTGTAGTGTTCACTTTACACCGCAAATTATCCTCTCGGTGATATGATGTCAGATTTCATTTATCAGGAGTGAGAAGCTGACAATATACGGCGGAAGATTAAGTTTCAAAGCTAAATGTAAAAGTGCCCATTTAAGCGTTGTGCTGTTCTGTTGTTATGTTTTTCATTAGGAATAGTATTTTTATTAATATTAAACACACCATTAAATAAGATATCTCCCAAATTGGTACTTATTCTAAAGTGAAAGTAATCTGTACGGCCACACTGGAATTCATAACGGTGCGCATTATGAATGCAGCCTCCATTCTTCATGAAAGATATAGATTGAAATGCGCACAGGAAATAAAAACCTTGCAAAAATTATAAATGATCCACCTAATCCTGGCCAAATCCCAGAGATGTCGATTCGCACACAGGACTACTATTATCACAGGACCTCGGTGTTCAGCGAAATATGGTAGGTGATTTGCGGAGGAATTTTTACTTTACAAATTACAGACATTGCCGATTCACACAGGATTAAGATCACTGACATTCTCTGCAATTATTACAAATCACCAGAGGTCCCCAGATAATACTAGTCCCGTGCGAATAGGGCTCAAGAAATAAATGCTAGAACCGTTCAGTTGTTTAGCTATTTTATTGATAAATCACAGAACAGTGTTGACAGTAACCCTGTGTCCCACTCCCAATTCGCATACTATTCATCCTAAATAGTATTCGAAAATAGAATTAGTATGTCCCAAATCATAGTATGTTGAAAAGAGTATTCCAAAGGTACCCGGATGGTTTACTGTTTCCGGTCCGAATTCGAAGTATGAATCGATGGGCACTGAAACGGCTGATATTGCCCACAACCCACTGCAAGGTCATATGGGGATTCGATTAGAACTACAAGCGCGGACAAAAAGCGTTAAAAACTACAAACATGGCGGATGTGCGAGTCCGCCGGTTAAGTAGAGAAGTTTAGATAAAGGGGTTTGAGTGACCAACTATCAATATTTAAAGCTACAATGTGTAACTTTTTTAGTTTATTCTTAGCTAAAAACACTTTGTTCTTTCAAAAATATATGTGCTCATTAATGTATATTTACTTCTTTCAAGTAATAAAGTATTCTCGTAAGTTTATAATATGCCGTTGAAAACACATACGGGTGAGGGGTTCGAATGCCGGTCGCCATGTTGCCCCTCCATCTTGAAAGTACATTAGCCAAAGAGGGACATACCCGTAAATTCAAACTTCGCTTTTCGCGTTTTTACACTCGATGGCACTCATGGATGAGGTCGAACTGGAAGCCTTGTTAATCTTGGACTAAATTGGCCACCGTAGGAGTTAAAACGAAATCGGAATTGAGAGGAACAGAAACTAATAATCACTGGCTTGTCATATACCTTTTCACCGCTAGATGGGGAAAAATATCACACAGTGTAGCTTTAACCTGACAAAAATATATTTATTCAGTGTTGTCCACATTATATTTCACCCGCAGCAGCATTGTGAACTTTTGTAATGACATGTTTGGCCATTAACTTTTAAATGCATCATTATATTTAAACTGCAAACACATGAGGAGAGTCTCTGCATTAAAGACCCACAAATGGCAGATCAACGAGCGGCTACATTTCTCTCCGATACGGTAGGAGATTAAACTGAATGTGGAGGATTTGAACTGTGACGAATCTGACGATGATTGACAGGGCAGATAAACGGTGACGGGATGCACGTAACTAAGCGAAGAGTCCGTTAAAGATGGCGAAGTAGTATGTCCCGAAGCTTGCATACTTTTCTGCTACACACTCAAAAGTATATACTTTTTCTTCACAAAAAGAGTACATACTTTTAGGACGTAGTATGAGTAGGCGAATTGGGACGCGGCATAAGTTTCTATGCTACTGAATATATCTGTGTGTGTGTGGTACAGACATTACATCTTACATAAAAAAAAAAAAAACTCTTTCTTCCTCTATCTCTCCTTTCTTCTTCCCTTTTCTGGTTTTTGCTACTCTGAGCGGTATACAAATCTTGGTATTTGGGGCACTTTTTGTGTTTCGTTGCCTCTTCTTGACGGATCGCTTCCTGTTCTCCTGAGTTGTAAATCGCTTTGGATAAAAGCGTCTGCTAAATGCATAAATGTAAATGTAAATGTACAGTGCAGCAGCACATTAATTTATAGCCGCAATTTACTTGCGTGTACAATAAACCGTTTACAACGTGCATTCACCCAATCAATGTTGAGCATCCAGGTAGTATAATCAAACATATCATGTGGCGTGCTCTCAGAGTATGCATTTATTTGTCATTTTAACTTTTGGAAAACGACTGTAAAAAATTACTTCTTATCCTGTTGCGCCCTCTATAGGCCATGATCAGGAACTAGTCGACGTCAATCATAAAGCGTCATGGCAGAGCATTAAAGTTGACTAGTCGACTAGTCTGTGCAACCCCTAGTGTGTGTATAGCTATCAATTTTATATTTATCATAGACTGAACTAAGAGCTATTGTTATAAACTCTGAAAGTAATTTGTGCTTGTTTCTTCCTCTCTTCCTTGCAGGACCCCCTGGCAGTTCTCCCACTCAGGCTCTCCCCACAGTGACCCCTCGGCGACCAACCCATCCCCAGCCTCCTAAAAACCCTCCCGGAGCGCCCCCTCGCCGGCCGGACAGGCCTCGCACCACCGATCGCCCGGATCACTACGGCCCAAACATCTGCGAGGGCAATTTCGACACAGTCACCATGCTCAGGGGAGAGATGTTTGTCTTTAAGGTGAGCTAAAGAAGCTTTCCTCTGCATTATTCTAATGAAAATGATATGTCCCAAACATGTTTTTGACAGGCTTTGTAAGATTCACTCAGCCGCTGTAGTGCTTTCTGAATCAGAGCAGGTCAAGCGGTGAAACAATAACAGTCGCAGTTCCAGGTGAACGACCTGACACACATGGAGGCCTGCTGAGGTCGGCCTGCTCTCAATCAGGCTTTGTTAGGCAATGGGTCGTAAAAACCCCAGTGCCGGGCTTTGTTAAGGTGAAGAGCTCCATAAAGAGGAAAGGAACCATGTATTTGGAGTCTGGAGTTGATCAGGAGATACATCAGACTTCATCTGCTCTGCCCCTGGAGTTGCGGTTTTGTGGTCACATCATGTCATGTGATTTGTTCTTGCATGAAAGAAGCGCTCTCTGTGGCAGAGTCTCTTTAATTCTGCTCTTTTTTTCAGAAAAAAAAAAAAAAAAAAGAGCAAACAACATCATATGATCTTTTTCTCTTTCTGCCATTAGATGAAAAAGCATATTATTTAGCTTTAGTCTTGCTGTTGGAAAAGTTAGAAGAAATGTACAGTATGTATAAGAAAAGCTTTTTAACTAGGTTATTTAAAAAAAATCGAATTATGTAATTTAGCAAATATGTTTGTGCACTGGTTACTGAGCAAAATATCCTGAATAAAATGTGTTAATGAATGCTTTAGAATTATTTTCCGTTGTTAGTTCAAGGTAATTCATGTTTTTAAATGCCACCTTAATGTAAAGTGAGATTTTAATTTTATTTATAGATGTGGTGAGCAAAAAATACTTTATTGTCATTGTCAATGTTATAGTAAATATGTTGTTACTTTAATTAGGGGCCAAGCACTGAAGGTGCGTATGCACCACTTGTATTTGTTGGTGTTCTTCTTAGTATTATTCTTCTGTTTCTTCTTCTTCCGCTCTGGAAGTCTATGGCAGCTCATAGAACCGTTTGCTAAAAAGTTGTGAAATTTGGCACACAGATAGCAGACAGTCTGAAATGTCACTGTAGCAAATTTGGAGTGTCTAACTCAGTCGCTGTAGCGCCACCAACTGTCCAAAGTTGCACTCATGTTTATATTAATACATTTTAAACCGTAAGGCCTTTTTCCCATTTTTTCCTCTGATTCTTTGGCTCAAAACGATTGCACCCTATGATGTAATTTTCCATCGTGCAAATTTTTCCACCATTTTGAATTGAATTCCTCCTAAGATGTTGCTCTAATTTTCACGAAAATTGAACCAGGTCATCTTCAGACCAGGCCAACAAAAAGTCCCACCACCTTTGTGTGTGTCCTCAGAGTGCCCCATACATAAGAATGTCAAATTTGGTGAAAATATCTCCATTTGTTTAGGAGACTTTTGTATTGATGAGCATATAAAAATGATCCACCCCGACTCTGATTGCATTTTTGTTTGCCATTTACTTTACAAATTTTGACATTTGGCCATTAATGTTTAGTCAACCCGTTTTGATTCTGATTTTCCTACTTTGGTTTCATCTTGATCGGACAAATGGTTTTAAAGCTATTGGTGAAAGTTTTTTAAATGCTAAATCACAATGTTGCACAAACCATAAGGCAAAACCTTTCCGTTTGGTATCATTGGACTCGGTAAGATTCAGGATTCTAAGAAAATGATTCCCTTTAAAATAAATCAACCAGATGTAAGGTTATAATTGTACAAAACATGAAACTAGCTCGAACTGTTGGTCTGATTGACTTCAAAATGTACTTGCATTGTCTTTGTCTCAATTGCTATCATAGTCCATTATGACATTGATCTTGAAAAACATGATTTTAATTCAAATCATGTAATATCAGTCATTTTATTTAAAAAGGATCAAAAAGATCCAAAGGTGTAACTGCAATGGTTAATTTTATTTCTAGATGTGGCTAGCTGTAAGCATGCTGCACCTTAGCACAGTTTGTTGGAAAATATTTATACGTTTCTTCTTCAGGTGTTAATGTTTAGCTGGCCGCAGTAGTCAAGTTATCCATTACTCAACAATCAGATGCCCTTGAGTAAAGGACCACTCCCTAGTTATCTACATGTCTCAAACACAGGTTCTTGAAAGAAGGCCTTTGCTCATGTAACGATACTAATAGTTAACTCATGCAAGATTGTGTTCCTCCATGCGAGAACAAGAAGCACGTGTGTCTGTTTGTGATGAGGTGTTGGGGCTGAGGAAGGGGTGGGGAGAAAGCAGGATAAATTTAGAGCGTGTTGGCCGCGGACCCGGCTCTGGTTTTAATTTGGGATTGGTTTGGAACATTCTGAAGGTCCTGGTGGAGAGCCAGAGTGTGCGTAAAGGATACACTGAGTTTATGTACATGATCACTATTACTGCCTAGAATGTAGTATTCTTGCAGTAAAATATCCAAAAACCACTAGGCCAGTGTTATATATTTTGTTCAGTTGAGTAGGCCTACTTACAATATCCCAAATATTTCCACCTATTTGTAAATTGTGAGAAAATTGCTATTTTAACTAAGGACCGGGACGTGTCAGCACAGCGTTTGAGGGAGTCGCCTGTTTTATTCTGCAGAAGCGCTTTACTTATAGCAGTGTGAACATGTCACAGCAGCGCCGAGCGAACGCACAGAGTAATGTCATTACATCATTTTAAACACACTTAAATGTATCTAATATGATAAACAGAGCTGCTTAACCTCATACTCATGACCGGAAAAGCAGAAATAGTGTGCGCGCCCGGCGACTGTGTTCTGTCCCGTCATAATAAAAGTCCCGGTGCTCGTGAGCCGTGTGTTTGTTTAACAATCGCTCCAGCGGCCGTGCTCAGCTCCACAACACTCGGTCCTGCTCTGCTTTACACTACAGTAACGTTAATAACCGCATCCATGAACATGATTTCTGCCCGTGCCCTATTTTCCACCGGCTGGTGAAGACCACATGTCCCAAGATGCTGCGTTCAAACTTGGTGTCATCAAACTACGCCTTTTTTTTTGTATAGAGGCCCTCCAGTGGACGGAAAGTTGCATAGTGCACCTTTAAGGCCCTGGGGCGTATTACAGAAACTTTCTATCTTAGGTCTTAATTTAAGATATGATAAGTTCATTTAGGATCTTTCACAATTTCGTATTACAGAAGCAAATCTTAACTTGATTTAGGATTCTTATCCTATCTTACAAAATCATCTTATCTGTAGTTAAGAAACCTTAAACTGCTCAATCGAGTTCGGTAATCAAATGTCAGGTCTGTTACCAAGCAACCAACAGCACGCAAACTGCTTCTGAGGTAAACCACAGTCTATGAGGTAAATCCTATGGGTAAACCTAAAATCAAAATGGAGAAACAACGGCATGCTTTTAATTCCAGTGCGGCAGAAATGTAAATTTTGATAAGCTCCATTGAAAAGTTAAACCCTGTTTTATGCAACAACAAAAAAAAGTATACAAAAACGTTTGATATTCGCAAATGTAAAGACCAAAGACAATGTAGTTACATACAACATTGGTATACATTTCTAACTTCAATAGCATTTGAATGGAATGACTTACAGTGTCAAAACTAACTGTAAAGTGTTCATCTAGGTCTCAGCTATGATGCACACCTTTTACATATTCCGTTCAAATGCTATTAAAGTTAGAAATGTGTAGGTATACCAATGGCATATGTAACTTTAGAGACAGTACTTAAATTTGCGAATATCGAACGTCCAGCGTCAAAGCAACTTTATGCCAGTAAAGAATGACTGGTAGGCCAATGCTCCGTGACGGCTCGTTGGTCTCTGTAATGTTGGTCGCAATTTGTCAACTAACTGCTAAATCATGTGTCCTGGGAGTCTGTAATTATTTACGAGTACTTTATCATCAAAGCACAGCACATTCTCTGGGTCCTCCAAAAGTCTCTCCACCATCAAAATGTCACTGCTCTTCATCTAATACATGTAACGCTCTCTTAAAAAAGGATTTTTGTTCTGTGATTTTTACCGCTGGTTTCAAAAAGGTTTAAAGTTAGGACACCAGTGGGGTTGTCCTAAAGTTAAGACAGCTTTTAGGATTTTTTTTGCAGAGTTAGGATGCTTCTGTAATACCCATTTCCTATCCATGATAAGATTATGCACTTAAGAAATGTCATTCTATAATAGCCTTTGTCCTAAATGTGGTCCTAACTGAAATTGCCATGGTTACCTTACCAAACAGGTAAGATAGGATTCTAAAGATAAGATATTTATGTAATATGCCCCCTGATATGCAGTTCATTCTTAGAAGAATATACCTTTGCAGGGGTATACTGTTATCTAACAACACTGCTGAGAGCGACATTTAGATGAATATGTAAATATGTGCTGTGTGCTTTCCTCTCAATAGCAGAATAAACACAGCAGTGAGAAAACAGCTGTTAAGAAAGCATCTGATCCTAGCGATGTGGAAGTTTGAACCAGCTCTTTCGATACTTCAGTCAAGTCAGGTTTATTTAGCATACAGTAGATTGCTTTAAAGCAGTAGCTTTTCAGTATCAAACATAAAGTCAGTGTCATTTTTAATTACAAGTAAAACTTCAGTTTCTACAAGAAAGCGGCTCTCCAATGTGTTTATGTTTTTAGTCATGACATCTGACCTCGGTGGGATGAATTCACAACAATCATCAACTGTTCACTGATTCTGAATTTTTTTATTGCTTCCTTAGGGTCGCTGGTTCTGGAGAGTGAGGAGGAATAGAGTGCTGGATAACTACCCGATGCCAATCGGACACTTCTGGAGGGGTTTGCCGGGAGACATTGATGCCGCGTATGAAAGGCATGATGGCCGATTTGTGTTTTTCAAAGGTATTTTCCCTTTCTTACTACTCTTGAAAACTGATATAGCTCGTGCTGTAAAAGTTATTATAGACCATAAAAATGTTATATTCTTGAGAGAAATTATTGCCCAGGCTGGCAGAATTACTTAACATTGAAGTGCTTTTTACATTAGCCATTGATTTTGACATTTGTCATTTAGTACAGGAAGTGTCCTTGATTTCCCTTGGCCACTTATATGTGAGTCTGATGGATTTTACAGGTAGAGTTTCAGAGACATTGCTTTTTGTTTTATATATGGGTTTAAGGTAAATGGACTATAATTCTGGAGATTGACCATACATTTTGCAAAGAAAGCAAAACAGTGATTGCTTTAACTCATATTAGCCTCACTTCAATCGAGACTCAACTATAAGAATTTTTGCAGTTTTTATTATTATTATTATTATTATTATTATCATTATTATTTGCAGCTAAAAAATATAGTTTTATTACATTAGTAACAAGAAAAGATACTCTTTTAATGAAAATGCTAAACTTTATTTTTCTGGCATCTAAATATTTTTAGCTAGGGATGCGCTGATATGAACATTTTGGCCAATGCTGATAACCAATAATTATTTATATTTGAAAGCAGATAACTGATATATTGGCTGATAAATCTAAATCCACATTTTTATATAATTTTTGAGAGCCTGATGATAACATTAAAACAAACTGATATATTGTGCATCGCTTTTTTAGCATGTTGTATTATTTGAAAATTACACATTTTACTAATAGCAAGGCCAGAAAAAAAGTTTGCGGTAGTTCACTGTCCCCACCACCAAAAATATTACATTGTGTAGTATTGTTAATTTTTACGTCCGATTTTACATTACATCATTTTAAGGTTAAAATTAGTTGATTGTGCTACTACCAAATTTATGTCAGATTTATACAAATATTTTTAGTTAAAAATGTTCCTAAAAATGATTGAAAAGCTAACTCGCTTCCAGGTTTTGGGGTATAAAAAATATGTCAACCCTGGACCACTTAAGTCCAACAACATCCATGCTATCATCATGTGAATCATATAAACAGTGTCAATGAAAATCTCTCTGGTGCAAAAGTCAACCTGCCAGAAACTTGTTAACTGTTATTATCAAGCCCTGCCAATAGATTGAAATCAAAAAAGTTTCCCACATTAGTTATCCACATCAACACCCTGCGTCCCTGAAACAGGCATCTAATGACTTCCTACTGAAGATTTCTGTGAAGATGAATGTGCATGTGCTGTACTTGAGGAAAGCTGGCTCTCATAAGGAAACTCTGTAGGGCAAGTGATGTCATTGGCAAGGCCCTTTTAAATTTGGATTTCTGCCATTCGAGAAAATCGGGAGACCGAAAATCTTGGGGAGCAACATCTGTTCTTTGTGAGGCGAGGCCATTGCGTCAGCTAGCGGTTCTAGCAGATGCTGACAGCAACGGTTGGACTTGGATAAGGGCCCGTTGAATCAAACGGGTCCATGAGGATGGTGCCTCAGTGTCTGCCATACTGTAAAATAATAAAAAACTGAAGCTTATCCCAATGTTTCTGTAACGGCTCCATGCGATGCTCATTCTGTCATCACTTCAACCGCTAAAATGTGGGATTCGAACCAAACCCACATTGTTGGTGCATCATTTTCAGTGTTGTCATGCAGTTATATGTGTTATAATAGAGAGTAAACGACATCCGTAGTTGAGTGCTGGAGACTGTGTCAAAGGTTGGAAAGTCCCTGTACATGCACCATATAATCCTGTTACCCACTGAGTGCTGCTGCCTCCCCCTTCTTGTCTTTCTGCTTCCTTACCATTGTTTTCAACCTCTGTTCTCTTTTTTCAAGGTCATTTTTTAACTTTTGATTTCTAGCGCTTAGCCAATATACAGGGCCGTCCCAAATATGGTTCCCCTCAGGCCGTTTGTGTTTGTGGTTCTGAGTTTAATTTATTGACATAGGACTCACGTTTAAAGGGATAGTTCACTTTAAAATGAAAATTCTGTCATCCTTTACTCACCCTCAAGTTGTTTGAAACCTGTATGAATTTCTTTCTTCAGCTGAACACAAGGGAAGATATTTTGAAGAATGTCAGTAACCAAACAGTTAACTGGAGCCATTGACTTCCATAGTATTTTTTTTCCTACTATGGAAGTCAATGGCTTCAGTTACTGACATTCTTCAAAAAATATTCCCTTGTGTTCAGCTGAAGAAAGAAATTCATACAAGTTTCAAACAACTTGAGGGTGAGTAAAGGATGACAGAATTTTCATTTTAAATGGAACTATCCCTTTAATTTTCATCCTTACATCTACTATTATATAATATATATAATATTTATGTCAGTGAATAAATACATATGCCAACAATTAATGTTTGTATGTCATAATCAGGGCTTTACACCCACCAACCCGCCAAATGTGTGTGTGTTTCAGCAGTGTTGTGTAACGCAGTCACTCCTACAAGCCACTTTGTTGGGTGGATATGTATATATAACATATACATTTTTCAATTGTAATCTGAAAGGTATCTGAAATAATAAACTAAGTGCAATGTAGTGTCTCTCATCATCTCTCTGACAGCGAGTGACGCACAAACCCGCCTCCACTCACTCATTCTCTTCATTTGCTCTGGATGAATATTGTTAGTGTTACAGGGCTTGAATTTCAGCATGGGATTGCACGTATTGTGCATAATTTTACTCATTCCATTCCTCTTTAAATGTTTTTTTTTTCCCCACTAATTATTGCTCTTAAACAGTTAAATACACTATATAATAAATATGTAAAAATGCCTTCTTGACAAATATTCACGTAAAAACAGTCAGTTTTCAGTGAATGCAAACACTTGAGAAAGAAAACGCATGTGTAACAGTATAATGGATCCGTGCGTCATGTCTTAAAGTGACAGCAGCCTAATATTCCTGCTGCCAAATTATAAGATACTATTAAAAATATCTATATGTCAGCTTTTCCCCCATAGTATGGATGTCAAAATTGTGGTCAGTGAAGATGCTGAGTTGCTAGTAATTTTGGAAAACCACTAGCCACAGTGGCTGCTGAGCTAAAAAAGTTAGTGTCAAGACCTGGTTATAATTGTCTGGTGGTAGAACTTTTGTTTGGGGTGTCAGAGGTTTTGGATTCTAATCTGCCCTTATATAGTTAATTTTTTCTCACTAATTAAAACCATGTTCATCAGTGGTCTTGAATCAAAAGTGGGGACATGTCTGCATGCATTTTTTTATTTCACCGGGACAAATACAGCTTTTTTGCAACAATGTTAAGCAATCAATCAAAGTGCTCATCTGTAAATAATGAGCCATAAGAAAATATTGTTGCTTTCTGCCACTGCAAACTGCAGTAATGAACACTCTTGATTTCAAAAACACATTCCGGCACCAGATCATCTCTTATTTAACAAACAACGAAAATACTCTGCTAGGCTACTGGAGATACAGTTCAATTCTGCGAGATGTTTCACAAAGTGGTGGGAACAATATCGACCCTGGCAAAAAGTGGTGTCCAATCTGTCCCACCTATGCCGGGTTATTCAAGGGGTGGCGATATATAAACCTCATATGATGGCAAATGAGACGAACGTAAAACTGCTGCAATAAAATAACCCCTGAAGCATTTAATACAATATTTATTAAAATTTCACAAAAAGTTTTGGACTATCACTACTAATTCTCTTTCTCTCTCTTTGTGACATCCACCTGTAGGAAGTCAGTACTGGTTGTTCAGGGAAGCCAACCTGGAGCCCGGTTACCCTCAAGAACTGATGGATTATGGCAGAGACATCCCATATGACAAGATAGATACAGCCATCTGGTGGGAACCCTCTGGCTTCACTTACTTCTTCAAAGGAGACTGGTGAGGGGATAGTCTTATTTTTTGTTCCATAGATAGCTCTGCCGCTAATGTTTGTCTAATCGTTTCCTTGAGCTGTTTTGTATAATAATCCCTGCCTTGACGCACCAAGCCTTCAAACCTAGGCGAGATGCAGCGAAGCAAGCCAACAACACAGTCAGCTTTCGTCACCACTAGGTCTTTTTATTGTCGGCTTGGTGTGTCACAGCCTTTACTGACCCAGTCTTAACATTGTTCTCGGGTGGTCTGATGAAAAGTGGTCCACTGAGAGAGGCTAATGTTTACTCCTGGTATTAATATGTCTCACATGCTTCTTCAATGACCATCCCAGATTGAATTTCAACGAGGGGGGGGGGGGGGGGGGGGGTTATTTTGTGACTACATATAACCATTTTCCAATAAATGGGTCGACGGCACAAATTCATACACGATGAATTGAACACACCTCTTCTATGATATAATTTCAACGTCTAAATAAAACAAATATATAATTTTAATATTTTTGAAGGAGCATAAAGTCAAAAATTTCAGGGTGAACTCTCCTGATGTCATAATGGGAAAAATATCCCTCATGAATAGAATTTAGAAGAAGAGTAGGTTCAATTAATATTTTATTATAATTACGTAGAGACAAAAACCCGGCTGCTTTATTACTATGCTTATTGATGATAAATCTCTTAAAACATCACGTCATTGTACCTCTTTATGGCAAGGCAAAGTTAGTTTATATTGTAAAATTAGGTGTGAATTTTTATTTTTTATTTTATTCCCCAAAATATAAAATAAAAAAAATAATTAAGAATGAATTGCACATGATAGTTGTAATTTATGATGATGATGATGAGGATGATGATGATGATGATGATGATGATGATGATGATGATGATGATGATGATGATGATGATGATGATGATGATGATGATGATAACAATAATAAAAATAAAAATAAAAACATTTTATGAATTGTATAATTTTATAAATATTTCATGTTTGTAAAAAATATAAAATTACTATAAAATAATGCTTAAGATCTGACCACTCACATGTGTTCAAGGTTTAAATTCAAATGTTATTATTACTTTTTACTTTGTTAAAATTTTAGTTGAAATTGGGATTAAAAAAAATCTACACTATATCAAAAATCCATGTACATATTTTTTATTTATTTATCTGTTAACTTTTAAAATCATAGGTAACACTTTAAAATAAGGTTTCATTATTTAACTACATGTTAACATGAAGCAATAATGAACTGCACTTATACAGCATTTCTACATCTTAGTTTATTTCAACATTTATTAATACATTTAATAAAAAGTTGTATTTGCTCACATTGGTTAAAGCACTGTGAATGAACATGAACAAACAATGAACAACTGCATTTTTATTAACTTTAACATTAACAAAGATTGACAAATACAGTAATAAATGTATCGTTCATGGTAAGTAGAAACTATTTAATTTATTAACTAATGTTAACAAATGAAACATTTTTGTAAAGTGTTACCAAGTCATTCATAGCAGGCAGTTTAAAGCTCTTGATTTGGGACAATGAAAACGTCCTGCAGTGTTTGTCTTGAATTAGCATTTCTGATAAAAATGCAAAGCGGGCAAACTGAAAGTGGTGTGCACTAATGATCTGATCACCTGAGGCGGATGTTAATATCATGTGTAAATGGGGTCTTTGTGCTTTTGCTGAAATGGTTGCATCAAGGAAAGCATTGAACTGTGTTTGATAAACCACAGGTACTGGCGCTTTAATGAGCAATCCAGAGCCGCGGATCAGGACTACCCTAAGCCAATTAGTGTGTGGGGCACTTCTGTGCCGTCTTCTCCCAAGGGGGCTTTCCTGAGCGATGATGGAGGTGAGTGAGTGAAATGCTGTGTGGGGTTGAGGGGCCATCTAGAGCCTGTCACCATAATGTACAGGATGGATGGGGATCAATCAGACGGTGGAACAAAGGAAGTGAGAGAAAGTAATGAATGAAATGTCATTTGAGAAAATAATGTAATATAGCATCACTGAAAGCACTTTCCCATTTAAATGAATGTTCCTGCAAGTCAAACTATATTGACAGGATCTGTGGCATGATCTCGATTACTATAGATATTCATTTTGTCAACCAAAAAATTAAAATTGCCATAATTTACTCACTCTCATGTAGCTTTAAACCTGTGGCTTTCTTTATTCTGTGGAACTAGGGCAGCTTGATATATTGTTTTAACATCGATGTCAGGTATAGGGATCGTAGTTGATCCGTATGGATCCACCACGGTTCGAAACGCATGTGATTCTTGGATTAATTGCAAAGTTTAACCATCATAAAGCAAAAGTTTATAATTTGCACATTTTAGGTCCTGTCAGTTTATACATTCATTCAGTTTTAAACCACTGAGGCACAAGATGCACCTAATTTCATTCTCTTCTATGTCTTTTTGTGCTTGAAACACACAAAATGCCCGTCTCTGCAAGTATCCCCATAAACAGTACAAAAACGGGGAAAGAAAATAGATGCCTATTCTTATACTGGATCCGTGCATTCTGTCTTAAAGTGACAGCAGCCTATATTCCTGCTGCGTTCTGTCATTTAATGTTAATAAAACAACAAAAGACAAAGAGAAAATCACTTTTGTAGCTTTAACAAAAAGTGATATACTAAATACTGTTAGAATTACCTGAAAAAACATGAAGCACTGCTTATTTAATTTGTATCTTTGTTCTGTTTTATTTATCAATACTTGTAATTTCTAGGCAGACACACTCCCCTACAAAATCACCCCAATAATTCTTGAATGATTAATTCTTTCCATTTATATTGGAATATATATCGCAGAAAAACTAAATATTGCAACGTCAGTTTTTCCAATATTGTGCAGCCCTATGTGGAACACAAACTATATTTTGAAGATTTTTGGTAACTAATCCATTTTGGTTGGTGGACAATGGACAATTACAACAAGCATTTTCTGTAAAGCTGCTTTAAAGCAATATTATTTGTGTGTGTGTGTGTGTGTGTGTGTGTGTGTGCGTGCGTGCGTGCATGTGTGTTTGCAGCCAGAACTGAAATGTGTATTATGTGCATTGTTTATTTCCAATCAGTCAGTGTATAAAGTAATGTCCCGATAAGCTAAATTAAGTTTTTATGTAATGTCCAGTGATTCACTCAACACATTTTTCACTTTCCAACTTTGTTTGTCTCTCACACAGCATATACATACTTCTACAAGGGTACAAAGTACTGGAAATTTGACAACCACAGAATGACGAGCGAGCCGGGCTACCCAAAGTCCATTCTTAGAGACTTCATGGGCTGTAATGTGGACCTTGATCCTGATAGAGACACCGACGTGGACCCGGGACGCAAATGGCCTGATCGGCCACCCTTCAACCCAGATGTTGGCCGAGACAAAGACAAAGACAAGGACAAGGACAAAGACAAAGACAAGGACAAAGAGAGAGACAACACCAATGACGTTAACTCTAAAGAAGAGACGGAAGAGAAAAAGAATGATGTGGATGTGGTTCTGAAGATAGATGAAACACAGCGCACCATGAACATCATCATGGTGACGGTACCCCTGGTCCTGGTGCTGTGCATCTTGGGACTGATCTATGCCATTATCAACACACTACAGAGGAAAGGAGCACCCAAGTATTTAGTGCACTGCAGACGTTCACTGCAGGACTGGGTTTAACCAATCAGAACGACCTCCGATCCCTGTTCTGCCCTTCCATTTCACATACCCAAAAACATTGCACACACAAAACACCAACATAAACATGATTACACGCACACATACAGATACTGACACACACTCACACCTTCATGTTCACCCTTCTTTTCCTTTCCCATGGTGCTTTCCTAACATGTCGTCTAGTCTATTTATATCAGAAAGTTTGCACATTGATTTTGTCGTTGGGTTTTCCTTTTCATATTTTATTTTGTTGTTTTGGGGAATTTCTTAACTTCTGTTTTTAAGATGTCACAATATAGATCTTCAATCACTGCATAAGGGATTGGATCACTGCGGGAAGTCTTGCAGAGCAAAAAGAGGAAACGAAAAGTGGAGAAAGGAATATCTCTCTTAGGAATATTTCTGCATCATTTCTCCTTTTCTCAGGACTCTCAGCTTTGGTTTTCCAACTGCCGGGCAAGTCATAATACGTCATCATAAAGACCATAAGGACTGTGGCTGCTTCTATCATAACTTTTTCTATAATATGTTGATATATTGCGGGTCCAAAAGTCTGAGACCACAAGGAAAGTCTGGGATTGGGAATCTAATTTAAACCTTAAAAATGCCAGGAAGTTTCAGGATTTCTGTCAAAGCAAAGTTCAAACTGTCATTCTAATAATATTTTTTAATGTAGAAAACATTTATTGCATTAAAAAAAATGAAAAATTGTCAACTAGTGGTCTCTGACTTTTCGACCTTCCTTTTTTGAAGTCATTTCACAAGCAACTGGACCTGGTTATTCAACCGGACAACCAATTGTGTTTGATTTGAACTTTACCTGCTATTTCTTTTGGTGTCATAAAATAGGGACTTTTCTCAAAATTTAGCTTGCTTAGTGCGGCCAAGCCCCTTGATTTAACAACTGTGCCTTTTTTTAATCATGTTTTATGTGGTTCCGTCCAGCCCTCCTGACTTATTTCTTGCAAGCTGCTGTGTTTCTATCTCCAACAATGCCGAGATACTGTGGCGATTATACTTTTTATTGTCTGAGCAGCATAATGTTTCGGTTGGTTTCATTTAGGGGGTTTGAAAAAACTTGAGGCATCATACAGATTGCTGGTGCTGGAGCCATTTGCTGAGTGAATATTTATATAATAGCTTTACATTGTTCAATCAAATGAAAATATGAAAAATAGAACTATAAAATACATACCACTAGCGTACACCAATTTAAAATTCGAAAAAAGCTTATTGGGCCCAATTATAAATAAAAGCCTTAGTAGGGGCTCACTGTTGTAGGGAATGTTAGGTAATAGTGTAATTTAAAAAAACAGCAGGGGGTGAAACCTATTGGAAAACCCAATGCTCTCCCTACCAAAGAAATATCACACTGGGGTGGGCTGAGACGAGAGGGGTAGAAGCAGGGACAACTGTGAGTTCAAAAGGAAAGGGTTCAGATGCAGAAACCTTATATCTTAAGTCTTTGCGAAAGGGCTTATCGTGTGCTGGTAGAGTCTGAACTGGATTGTATTACAGCAATGGGGATATTTTAGGGGTGGGGGTGTTATAAACAAACAGTCAGGAGTGGGATAAACACTTTGCAAGCTCCCTCTCGAAGGGACAAAAGTATGTGGTCCTGTATGTTTTAGCTAAATTTCTGAGTTGCATTATCAGAATTGCCTGAAGGGGGCGCTATATCAGAAATTAATGCAAACGTAATGGAGAATTCACTTACAAACAAGGAATCTTTTTTTCTTTTTCAATGGCCAGATATTCAGTTATTGTCTGGAAGCAACAGTTTGGGAATCTTGCTGAGCAAGTTTTAGTTGAACTGTTGACATGTTTCTAGCTAGCTAACATTTAATGAAACTTGACATTTGAAGGTAACTCCATTGAACCATTTGAATACAAGTGCACGTTAAGCGTATCCGACGAGAACGTGCACTTGGGCTGCATTGGCATTGGTGCATTGCTTGGAGTATATTTTTGGCCTAAGCCTGAGCCGCTTGGTAGATAGCGTGTTGTAGCAATGCCATCCCTGTATGAGAGCGTGTTGGCACACATTGCCAGGGTCCACTGCCAGTTATTTTTGGAGCGCATTCCTTGACCAGCAGAGGAAACAGGATCCCTGTTTCATTCACAACCTATTCATGCTGATGTGATCTTCTAGGCAAAGTAGGCAAATTAGGCAAGTTTCCGAACAGCGCAAGATATAACTGCTGTCGGGTAGGTCTGTGTTTGCTTTCTGTAGTGTTTGCTTAGTCTTGTGTCTAACCTACATAAACACAGCTAGTATACTAGGACACGGAAGGCATTGAAAAACAAACCACCACCACTTTTTTAAAGTGCCTCTGACAAAATCTAAGTCATTTACCCTTCGCAATCAGCCAGAGAGTACCTTCTTTTTGTAGTGGAAGCGGTCGACATAGAGGAGTGAACGAAAGTGAGTGGCATTATAAATATTGCCCTGTCAGACAAGGTAGAGCAGAAAGCACTTTGATAAATATTATTGGAAGAGTAGAGGAGACACAGGACAGTCATGATCGGAATGCTGTCACTGATGAATCCCACCGAATACCGTTGCCAGGCGATCCGCCCCTCCCCGCGGTGCTCCTGTCGTCCGAGGAGATTTGGAGGAGAGTTAATCAGACATAAAAGCTCTTCCGTCCCTCCCCGGACGCCCTTTACCTTCTCCTCCACTCGCCCAGATCAATGAGGAATACATAAACAGGCTTGAAGGATATCTGAAACGCTCACTCTCAGGGGCTCACTCAGGCCTTATTCCCGTCTTGTTCCCACTACACTACATTCTTTGTTTTATTTTAATACTCCTTTATGGCATTTTTCCATAATCTGCCATTCTTTTTGGACACAACCATGTTGGTTATGCAATGGAAATTTGGAGTCAGAATCATTTACATATTTTTAAATTGGTTAATCATTTAGTATGGTATTAAAGGCCAGGCCATAGTTCTTTGAGATCCTTGGGTACACATATTTGAAGCCCCATCCATCTTATTTCCTACCCTGGTGGTGGACTGCTCACCACCCCATAAGGTCAGCAAATGTTGTATTCGCTGAGGTGATCAGCGCCCTAGTGGTCAGTCTGGGCAGTATTCACTGAGACACTAGTGGTCCATTCGATCTGTATTAACTGAGGGCATTGTCAGAGGGGTGTCATGTCCCACTATATGCATCCGGAGCCCTAGTGGTCATCCCTAGTGGTCATGTCCCACTGTATGCGCCCGGGGCCCTAATTGTCATCCCTAGTGGTCATGTCCCACTATATGCGCCCGGAGCCCTAGTGGTCTTGTCCCCCTGTATGCACTCAGGGGCCTTAGTGGTTAGATGTAGTTGTCATCCCTAGTGGTCATGTCCCACTATATTTGACTGGAGCCCTAGTGGTTGGACCTAGTTGTCATCCCTAGTGGTCATGTCCCACAATATGCGCTGGGTACTCCGGGGCCCTAGTGGTCATGTCTCACTGTATGTGCCCGTTTGCCAAGTGCCCTAATAGTTGGACCTAGTGGTCATGTCCCACTATGTGCTGGGTGGCCCGGGGTTAATGGTCATGTCCCGCTGTAGGCCCCCAGGGCCTAAGTGGTTGGACCTGGCAGCCATCCCTTGTGACCATGTCCCACTATACATGGGTAGTGGCTCAGGGCCCTAGTGGTCATGTCCCACCATATGGGCCTGGGGCCCTAGTGGTCATCCCTAGTGGTCATGTCCCACTATATGTGCAGTGTGGCCTGGGGCCCTAGTGGTCATCTCCCATTGTATGTGCCTGAGGGCCAAGGGCCTTGGTGGTCAGCTCTAGCTGTATACATCAAGGATCCTTGTGATGAGTCCCCTTTGGCAGTCCTTGGGAACTGGCACCACTGGTTCGGTCCATAATTCAGGCCACGATCACTGTACTATGGTACCATCAGAGTAAGGCTGTAAGGGTTGTCTAGTATGCGTAAAACTGTATTAATGATTATGTTTGTTTCTACACTGTTTTTGTCTTTCTTTCTTTTTAAGAGATAATAAGGGTGACTATTGTGGTAGACAATGACTGACGAATAATCAAAGCAGTCTGTTTATTTGTTAGTATGTTAGTACGTAGACTTTAAGGTGTAATATTTTCACCGTCATCTCAAATCAACTCTTGGCCAAGTTTAGGACTGGCTCTTATAACAATGGCCCCTCTCTCCTGCTGCATTATTGTCCAGCACATTGCTTCTGGCCAACAGGAAGACAGACTGGGCCCTCAGCCAGGGCCACAAAGCTTCCTCCCACCGGCCCTCACACTAGCATTGCATACTAACAACAGCCTCTGTTCAGTGTGAATCATGGACGTTGACCGTTTCGGTCACACCGTTCCTATAAATGCAGCTCAGGACCACTGCTATTTTATGCAATGATGGGTTTTTCATCACAGTTAAGTAGAGTTTGACCACCCAGTGACGCTACATATGCTGTGTGACTTGTCTCTTCTCTCTGTGTTTATGTACAGTATATTCTCCTGATATAAACTTGAGCTCTGATCAGAGGTGCCTCTAAGAACATCCGTCCACACCACACTTATTAACCAGCTGCAGTTATTAGACTGCAATCATTGTTGACTTAATGAATAAATAGCCAAAAAATGATTGAGACAATATGTTGTTGAATCATCTGAGCAGAATAAGACGGTGTGTTTGCTCTTGCCTGCATTATTCTGTGTCAAGAGTAGATTCAATATCAAATCAGCCCTGCTGTGTGACAATGCGTCCAGGCATGCACACTGTCTTGAAGGGAATCTCACTTTACTTATTGAGCCTTACAGAAATATGCTGTTTAAAACTAGACAAAGCATTTCAGACAAAATATGCAGTAGTAGCAAATCACTAACATTTAAAGCAATGCTGTTAATGTGCACAAGGTTGTGCTGCAGTGTTTTCTTAAACACCTCATCGTCTTTATTAATGATGGTCAAATTAAAATTAGATGGTCATGTGTTCAGTTAATATTTTTCTTAATATTATATTAAATTTGGTCATTTTTAATATTGTAAATAGTACCTTTTCAATATTTTTTTTTTTTTTTTTGGTTTTTACCTTGTTAATAACATTCCGATTTGTGTTTTTGATTTTTTTCTTATGTAGAAACTGAGGATTTTATACATTTGTGTTTGTTCACATCTTCTGAGTGTTTAACAATCCATGCTGGACATGTAAACCGTAATAAAAGAAAAAAAAGATGTAAAAGAATCAAGTCTCTGTTTTCTGTTCGGGTTCCACAGTTACTTCTCCAAAAGATACAGTAGGCCAAACATGTCTTCTCAAAGTAAACATGAAATCCAAATTGATTTAATGTACTTACTTTACACACATTCCTGGTCTTGTGCATAATTCAACACCTAAGTTAAATGGGTTGCAAACACAATGTCATGTTGACTTTAAACCTTTCATAAAATGAGCAAATACTTGTATGCATGAAAAATCATTGTTTCCCTTTCTAATGTTTATTGTGGTGGTTGCCTTTCATGGTTGCCCATGTTTTGTACAGTGCAGACCTCCAGGGATCTCCACTGTAAACAAGCCTCATCCTTCCCAACCCCCATCGCTGGGCTCTCCTCTCTCCCAGGAGAAAGATCAGGTCCCTGAATCAGTCTGCACTTCCTCTCCCTCAGGAAAGAGCAGGGCCGCATGGGCCATGGGAGATGGGCGGAATATTTATAGTTGCTGAAATACAAAGAAAAAAGAGCACACAGATGATCGAAGCATGAATAACAGGTGCCACCACCAAATGTACTGTACGAATCCAAGGAGAAACAAATCAGAAGTGTGCACAGTTTTCTGTGCAGGAAGCTTTATGGATCATTGCCAGTTTCACAACCCCACTTTGAACCACCATGGTTGTGGACCACCTAGATCAGGATTGCCCAATCCTGTTCCTGCAGATCTACCAGATCCAACAAACCTGTCTGAAATGATCAAGTGCTCTTGAAGATCTTAATTAACTGTGTCAGCTATTGAGAACTCTACAGGAAGGCAAATCTCCAGAAACAGGATTGGGCACCCCTGACCTAGATCACAAAAACTCTGCTAATGTTTCCTCCCCTTCTCCCTGTCATGTAGTTTTTCAACTCAAAATCTATGTTGATAAAATAGCAATAGCAAATTATCCAAACTCCCATCCCCTCTAAGTCCACATTACCCTGCTGAAAGAGCCACGGCCCCCAGGGAATATCGTTTTTATAAAATGGTGTACATAGTCTGCAACAATGTTTATGCAGGTGGTACGTGTCAAAGTAACATCCACATGGATGGCAGGAGCCAAGGTTTCCCAGCAAAGCGTCACACTGCCTCCGGCCCCTGGCCGCTTGCATTCTAGTGCCATGTTTTCCCCAGGTAAGCCATGCAGACGCACCTGGCCACCTTCTTTCATTGCTCCGTGGTCCAGTTCTGATGCTCACATGCCCACTGTTGGCACTGCACTTTCGGCGGTGGACAGGGTTCAGCATGGGCACCTTGACTGGTCTGCGGTTATGCAGCCCCATACACAACAAACTGCCAGGCACTGTGTTCTGACACCTTTCTATGGAAACCAGCATTATAAGCAGTTTGAGCTCCAGTAGCTCGTCTGTTTGATCGGACCACACGGGCCAGCCTTCGCTCCCCACGTGCATCAATGAGCCTTGGCCGCCCATGACTCTGTCACCGGTTCTCCACTGTTCCTTCCTTGGAGCACTTTTGATAGATACTGACCACTGCAGACCGGGAACAGCCTGGTCTGACCCAGTCTATAGCCATCACAATTTAGCCCTTGTCAAACTCACTAAAATCCTTATGCTTGCCTATTTTTTCTGCTTCAAAGACCACTTAATGCACATCACATTGAATGCATTAGCATTATCGCTTAAACAAAAGTCATATGGGAAGAGGAAAAAATTGTGATTAAAAAATAAATACAATAATTTACAAATCTCATAAACTTATATTTTATTCGCAATAGAATAACATATCAAATGTTGAAAGTTAGACATTTTGAAATGTCTTGCCAAATATTTGCTCATTGGATTTCATGAGAGCTACACATTCCCAAAAAGTTCGGGGCAGGTAACAAAAGGCTGGCAAAGATAAATGTACATATAAGGAACAGCTGGAGGACCAATTTGCAACTTATTAGGCCAATTGGCAACATGATTGGGGGTAAAAAGAGCCTCTCAGAGTGGCAGTGTCTCTCAGAAGTCAAGATGGGCAGAGGATCACCCAATGCTGTGGCGAAAAATAGTGGCGCAATATCAGAAAGAGTTAGATGTTATTATCATCTACAATGCATAATCATCCAAAGATTCAAAGAATCTGGAATAATCTCTGTGCTGATCTTCAGGCCCTTAGACGGCACTGCATCACATACAGGAATGCTACTGTACTGGAAATCACAACATGGGCTCAGAAATACTTCCAGAAAACATTATCGGGGAACACAATTCACCGTGCCATTTACTGTTGCCGGCTAAAACTCTATAGGTCAAAAAAGAAGCCATATCTAAACATGATCCAGAAGCGCAGGCGTTTTCTCTGGGCCAAGGCTCATTTAAAATGGACTGTGGCAAAGTAAAAACTGTTCTGTGGTCAGACGAATCAAAATTTGAGAATCTTTTTGGAAAACTGGGATGCCATGTCATCCGGACTAAAGAGGGCAAGGACAACCCAAGTTGTTATCAGTGCTCAGTTCAGAAGCCTGCATCTCTGATGGTATGGGGTTGCATGAGTGTGTGTGGCATGGGCAGCTTACACATCTGGAAAGGCACCATCAATGCTGAAAGGTATATACAAGTTCTAGAACCACATATGCTCAAATCCAGACATCGTCTCTTTCAGGGAAGACCCTGCATTTTCCAACATGACAATGCCAGACCACATACTGCATCAATTACAACATCATGGCTGCGTAGAAGAAGGATCCGAGTACTGAAATGGCCAGCCTGCAGTCCAGAACTTTCACCAATAGAAAACATTTGGCGCATTATAAAGAGGAAGGTGTGACAAAGAAGACCTAAGACAGTAGATCAACTAGAAGCCTGTATTAGACAAGAATGGCACAACATTCCTATTCCTAAACTTGAGCAACTTGTCTCCTCAGTCCCCAGATGTTTGCAGACTGTTATAAAAAGAAGAGAGGATGCCACACAGTGGTACACATGGCCTTGTCCCAACTTTTTTGAGAGGTTTTAATGGCATGAAATCTAAATTTAACTTATTTTTCCCTTAAAATGATACATTTTCTCAATTTAAACTTTTGATATGTCATTATTGTTGTATTCTGAATAAAATATTGAATTTTAACTTCCACATCATTGCATTCTGTTTTTATTCACAATTTGTACAGTGTCCCAACATTTTTGGAACCGGGTTTGTATTTTTGCCATATGATTCTACTTAATCCTGAGTTTATTACTTTCAGATCCCCACCTGGTGTTTGTTAAAGAAACACACTTAACACTCACTCCTCCTCGAGGCACCTGCTATTTCCTAACAGATCATCTTGAAGAAAACAGGTCTGTCACTAAAGTAACTTGTTTAATTTTTGACAGCATCCCCCACTCTAGTCATATGTCTTTGCCCCTGCTGGGGAATGAGCTCAGTGTTTTTGAGCAGAAAGCATGTGGTTTGGAGTGTTTATTTGTGGAAGAATTAGGGTGGGCAGCGATCGCACACTATAAGATCTCTCCATAAAAACCCACGGCTCTAGCAAGACCCAGCAAGCACATTCTTTCCTAGGAATTAAATGGTTTCCTCTACGAACAATTTCGACTTGTAAACAACACAGACCAAAACAACTTAACACACCTTTTAATTGCGTACGTCTGATGCGAGCCATGGCTCTGAATGTTGAGAGTAATCTAATTTCATAACACACAACGAACACCTGCAGCTCTGAGGCGTTTCTCTAAATGAACCCTCCGAGGGCATGCCTGTTTTTCTAACCTGACACACTTATGGCCACACACACACACATGTAACCCTAGAAAGTGCTCAATGCTTCGTCAGCTTCTCTGCCTAAGGCCAGTCAAAAGACTGAAGGTTCACAAAGCGTTAAAGAAACTGTGACACAATGGCTGAGCACATAGTTTGTTAGGATATTGTGGAAACTTTATTCCTCCAATGGTCTTTAAACTATTTCCTGATCAGTAATGTTGTCAACAAAGACCACTTAGTGCACGTCACAGTGCTACATTAGTATTATCGCTCAAACAAAAGTCATACGGGAAGAGGAAATCCAAGATTAATATGAAGTCTAAGGGTGTTTTAACTGACATTCTACTCATTATTATTTTCATTATTCCCCTTATGATAAATGCACTTAATTATATTAAATGTCAATGGTGATTCAATAATTGCAAGTACATTTGGTGTCCATAGTTTAATAATATAATATTTTCTGTAAAAAGTGTCTTAAATGTAGGATTTCTTCTTATCCGAAAAAGTGTATTTCTTTTCATCATGTATCATTGTGTAATCAAAATATATTTTTTTACTATTCTTTTAGTAATATTTCATTTGTTTTATTTACAAAAGCCCTAAATAGTCATTTAATTCTACAACATTAAATTGTTTAGATTGTTTATCTTGCAAAAATATGTCTGTAAATCTTGTCAACTCTGTTACCGTACCATACCTTGCCTTTAAATTGGTGAAATGATCTCCCACAACTATACAAGATAAAGGAAATTATGTCACTGTCCCTCACTGTTAAAGCACTAAATCTAAAGCCCTGAAATGAATGTGTGCTCTCTCTTACCGAAAGGAAAACAGAATTTGTGGCTTAAAACTCAAAAATGGTCAAATCTGTTACCGTCAAACTCTGTTACCTATGAAATCTCTACACGTTGCCCAATTTGTCTGTAACACAGTTGAAATAATACTATAAAGACAAGACATTTATTTTTCATTAAACGTTAATAAAGGAATTAGGCTAAAATATGTTTGGCAAGCACTGAATTATTAAAATTGAATATGTTTTCAATATGAATACTGGAAAGAATTAAAACAAAACAAAAAAATCCATAACTTTTGGAAATGCAAAATGTATCTCCAATTATAGAATTACTAATGAAGTGTTCTTCAAATCGTAAAAGTATATAGGCCTATTTTAAACAACTGTACTTGCAGATAATAAAACAAGGTGACACTTTACATTAAGGTAAGAATTTATAAATATGTTTGTGAAAAAGGAATAATTCACCCAAAAATGAAAATTGTCATTTAGAAAATTGTCTGAGCCTCAAGATGTTCTAAACCTTTATAAATGTCTTTTGTTCTGTGCACAAAGGAAGATGTTTGGAAGAATATTTGTAACCAAGCAGATCTCGCCCTACAATTACTCAAACAGTGGGTAAACATAATATGGTAGTCAATTTTTTGTTTGTTTGTTTGTTTGTTTGCTTGTTTGGGGGGGGGGGGGGGGGGGTGTCCAAATATCTTCATTATCAAACAGCATATTAAACATGGAAAATGTAATTCTGATATGAGTTACCTGTGCTGCTTAATGTAGGGTCATACACCTGTCATATAAACATGAATAACATGTGAAAGTGCACCTTAATGTAAAGAGGACAAACTAATTATTTATTTATTTATTCTTTTTTATTATTGATTGGAAATATAGGATCCAATCAATAACTGAATGAACCACTACATTTGCCAAAATATAGTATACTGCTAAAGTATATACAGATATATATAAAATACACAACCAAGACACTTTGCATGATACTATATGCCAGTGCAATGTGCCCTAGTTGAAAGTGTGTAACTTGGAATGTGAGGAGATGTGAAGAAGTAATGATTCAGCATTATGGGCCTTAAGATTTAAATGTACTTTCAGGTAAAACAGAGAAAAGATTTACATGAGTTCAGTCTTGAAAAAGCATTTGAGGTCATTTAGCAGCTGGATAATGGCCTGGTCGCGTAATGACTGCGCAAGTCATCCATATGTTACACATTAGTGGAAAAATGATCATTGTAGTGATGATCATAATGAGATTCTGCCTCGTAATGACCTTCCGGTAGAGCTGTAATGCAGAGAAGCTTTCACAACTGCCAGTAAAAGGATGTTTTTCTGACAAAGCTTCTGCTAAATGCTGTAGGATATATGAAGCAAAGCAAGAAATGGTTAGGGAAATATTTTATTTTTAATCTTTATATGCATACTTTTTTACTAAGGAAATAATACACTTTCAAATAGAGCAAACTGAATGTGATTTGTCTTGACATGTTACTGTGTTAAGCTCAATTAAAATAAAATGTATTACAGTTAAAATTTATATGAAATGTAGCAACTAGCATTTTTTACATAGTTTTTTTGACTCACTTAAGTACATTAGGTGTACTGCCGAATTTGACAAGCATTCATGCTAAACAAATATACTTAAATGTCATTCCCCCGCCCCCCAAAACTTGTATTTCATGCATTTAAATATATTCGTAATTACACATTTGTAATGATGAATTTGCAATTTAGTACTTTTAAGATCAAAGTTGGGGGTAACTTATTACAAGTAATGTGAGTTATATAATCAGATCATTTTTAAGTAACTAGTAAAATTACTCTTTCAAATAAGTAATGCAAGTTTTCCCCATTCATGAATTCACAGAAATTGTGAGTAAGTAGTTTTGTGTGTAAATGTGTCACAGTTGGTTTTGTTTGTTTCAAGTATTTTGTTTTGAAGTTTAATTTTAATTTTAATATTTTTAAGTTTATTATCATGTTTCCTGGTTCTTGTCATCTGACCTCCTTCCCTTTATGTGATCATGTCATGTGGTTCCCTAGTTTCATGTGTCTTGTTCTGATTGGTTCCTATGTGTCATGTCGATGTGTCATGTTCTCATTAGTTAATTGTCTTGTCATGTGGTTGAGTTCTTGTTGTTCATTGGTTGTCACAGTCATGTGTTCACCGAGTCTCTAGTTATATAGTACTCATGTTTGCATTGTCAGTTTGTCGAGTATTGTTTCCTGTAAACCGCTGTTGGTGAGTTCTTTGTCAAGTCCATGTACAAGTCATTGTTCTGTTTGCTCACTTTGGATTACTGGCAATAAAACTACTCTTGGGTTCATCTACACTCGCCTCCAGTGGATCTCTACGCTACATCTACGTTACGTTACGTTACAATAAGTAAACATGTTAAATTACACACATATACTTTATAAATTTAATCTCACTTTATTAACCAAACAAGCAAGCAAGCCCAGCCCAGGCGTGAAAAAGTAATGCAAAAGTGATCTGCAACACTTTAGTTTAGGGTCCAATTCTCACTATTAACTAGCTGCTTATTAGCATATATATTACTAGGATATTGCCTGTTTATCATACTTTTAAAGCATATATTAATCCCTTAATCTGCATGAGTATATTCTACATCCCTTAATCCTACACAATACCTAAACATATCAACTACCACACTAACTATTAATAAGTAATTGGGATTTTTTTGGGGTCAACATTCATAGTTAATAGTTAGTTAATTGGGCCCTAGACTAAAGTAAGACCTTACTTTCAATCAAAACAGTGACTTTTTAGGGAGTATGCTTTAAATCATGACAAAAGATTAAAACAAAATGTAGAGTAAAACTTTGAAACAGTGCACTTTTAACTTGTAGTGTCGTGTCTTCTAGTCTCCATCTGTTATTTTAAAAAGCATTTTCCCGCCTATGAGAAAATTCAGCCAGTAGTGTGCTCTTTTGTCTGGAGGTTTGAACTGAGGAAGGGAATCATGGGATGGATTGCATCACCTCATATTGAGAGTATGTGGAGATGTGAGCTAGCAGAGGTCAGAGGAAGTGGGCTTGACAGGGTCAGGTGGTCTGTGTAGGTCACTCTGTTTCCTGAGAGAAAGTCTTGATGAAGAAGTCGGGCTCTTTGCTCATCACAGCTCTCATTCTACTCTTTAGTTCCCATAACCTCCTGTGTCTGTGACATTTGAAGCAGCAGAACCCTGGAGACACACACACACACACACACACACACACACACACACACACACACACACACACACACACACACACACACACACACACACACACACAAACACACACACACACACACACACACAGAGACACACAGAGACACACACAGACACAACACACACACACACACACACGTTTGTTTATGTGACATATGGGGACATTCCATAGGCGTAATGGTTTTTATACTGTACAAACTGTACTTTTTATCACCTACACTGCCCCTACCCCTAAACCTACCTAATTCTAAACATTCTGCATTTTTACTTTCTCAAAAAAACTCATCCTGTATGATTTATAAGCATTTTGAAAAGTGGGGACATGGCCAATGTCCTCATATTACACCCTCTCATTGTAACACCTGTGTCATACCCTTGTCATTATATACATTTGTGTCCTTATATTTCACAAAAACATGCGAGAGTGAATTATTTTAAGAGTGCAATCCCATAAAAGCGCCGATGGGAGTAGAAAGTGCGTGATCTAGTCGAGTCAGTCAAGTCCCCTTTATTTATGGCAGCGGCTATTTGCACTAAGTGAAAACACCATTTTTGATTAGCAATATATGCTATTTACACTTAAATATAAACATAATATATAGTGATACATTCTATTCACACCATGTAAAAGTAATAGTTCTTTGCAACATGTGTAAATAGTAATTAGTTGTTATTCATACTTTATTTTCGCACTGTTTGCACATTAGTTGTACATTAACAGGATGCAATGCATAGAGCGTAAATTATTATATTAAAATTATTAAATGGATACCGCCTTAATCTGACAAAAAAGCCCTCCCTACACCTTCCCCTAACCCTACCCAATAAATGCTTTTTTTTATTATTAAAACATACTTTATTTAGACATTTCATAATAGCGCAAACACCTGTAAATTGACGAGCCAAACGAACACCAAACGAAGGTTTGTGCTGGAGTAAGCTGTTAGTAAATCTGGCCCCTATATCAGTTATATTATTGTTTTGAATGAACATCCATTATTGGATGAGAACTACATTGAGCTGGATAATGACAAACTTCTTCTGTAGAGCTGCTTTAACTGAATGCAATAATTCATAATTGATGAACTCTGACACACTGTCACTGAACTGACTTGAGCTGAAGTGATTATGCTCACTTCATTATGAATATTGCAACATTGACACTGTAATTGAAAGAATTTAAACCAACACTGAACTATATTGAGCTGTATAATGACACTTATGTCTTTTTTTAGAGTTGCTTTACAGCTGCAATTGTATGTTTCATCATTTTTAACAAGAACTTTGCAATGTTAACACTGCTGTTTTACTGTTAGTTTATTACTGTGAAATAATCTGTTTTGTATAACGCACTACGCGGCTTAACTAGAATGCTGTACTTTGTGTGCTAGTAAGCATGTTCCATGTGCATGAACACACACATACATTTTCATGTGCATGGTGCTTAAAATTTCCATCTCCTATGATGCAGATGCAAAGCACTCTAAGATTATATTCACAAATGGTCTTGATTTATGCGAACACTCTTTATGACTATAGCATGGAGCTAGACAGTCATGAGAGACAGAACCTTTTGATCAGTCTGTATTTTCAAAAGAAAGAAAAACTTTAATAGACTGCTCTTATCCTGTATAGATTCAGATCAGCAAAATGCCATATTGTGTGAATCAAAAGACATGTGTTCAAGAATCAAAAGCTGTCATGTAGCCAAATAAGACAGAATACCTGCAGTGTCCGGTCAGTCATGCTGACTCGAAGACTATAAAACACCACCATCTCTCTATATATCACTCTGCATGCTATTAAAAATATAACAACGTGCTAAGAAACATAGAAAACTGACTTACAAGCAAAGTGCAAATAAAATGTGCTTTTATGTGGCATTCCTTTTTCAATGTAAGTCTATGGAATAATGCAACTTTTTAATAATTTACCAGGCCTAAATTGTTAGCTGGATCACTTGAAAAAAAGTAAAGCACACCTTTGTACTCAGATTTAGCAAACAGAAACTCAAGCATGCTTTTATGACTAGTGAGAACCAGTGATGTTTGAGCTTCTGTAAGAACCGATGAGATTTGTTCTTGCACATCAAGCAAGCATGGTTGAGCTTCTACCATATTTGAGTTATCTATTGTATATTGCCACAAGTATTGGGACACCTCTCCAAATCATTGAATTCAGGTGTTCCAATCACCTCCATTGTCAAATGTTTGTAAAATCAAGCACTAGATGTGCAGACACTTCTACAAACATTTGTAAAAGAATGAGTCGCTCTCAGGAGCTCAGTCAAGCGTGGTGCCGTGAAAGGTTACCCGCTGTGCAATAAGTCCATTCGGGAAATTTCCTCACTACTAAATATTCCACAATCAAATGTTTCTGGTATTATTAGAAAGTGGAAGCAATTGGGAACAACAGCAACTCAGCAACGAAGTGGTGGACCACGAAGATTCACAGAGCGGGGTCAGCGCATACTGAGGGTCACAGTATGCAGAAATCGCCAACTCAATAGCTACAGACCTCCAAACTTTGTGTGGCCTTCAGATTAGATCAATAACCATCCGGAGGGAGCTTCATGGAATGGGTTTCTATGGCCGAGCATCTCATCACCACGTGCAATGCAAAGTGTGTGATGCAGTGGTGTAAAGCAGCCGCCACTGGACTCTAGAGCAGTGGAGACGTGTTCTCTGGGGTGACCAATCACGCTTCTCTGTCTGGCAATCCCATAGACGATATACATATACATGGACGAGTCTGTGTTTGGCACTTGGCACTTGCCTGACTGCGATGTGTGAAGTGGAAAGTTTGGTGGAGGGGGATTATTGTGTGGGTTGTTTGTCAAGGGTTGGGCTTTGCCCCTTAGTTCCAGTGAAATTAACTCTTAATGCTTCAGCAAAACAAGACATTTTGGACAATTTCATGCTCCCAACTTTGTGGGAACAGTTTGGTGATGGCCCCTTCCTGTTCCACCATGACCAGTGCACAAAGCGTCAGTCCATAAAGACATGGATGAACGAGTTTGGTGTGGAGAAACTTCACTGGCCTGCACAGAGTCATGACCTCAACCTGATATACTTTTGGGATGAATTAGAGTAGAAACTGCGAGCCAGACTTGTCCCACAGAAGAATGGTTTAGATGAATGGTCAAAAATTCCCATAAACGCACTAACAAAATTTATTGAAAGTCTTCTCCGAAGAGTTGAAGCTGTTATAGCTGCAAAGGATGGGCCAACTCCATATAAAACTCAACGGCTTAAAAATGGGATGTCATTAAATTTCATGTACATGTAAAGGCAGGTGTCCCAAAACTTTTGACAATATAGTGTATGCTCAATGATCAATGTTTGCATGTGCATAAAAGCCTAAATTAAATATATCCATCATAAAAATTGTGTCTCTACAGAAGACTTGGATTGAACTGCTTATTTGGATTTATTTTACAATCTCTTGAAGAATTTTTTGAACAGTCAACATTTTGGGTTAGCAGACTTTCAATGGCAGGTCATTAAACAGATCTTTATTTGTGTTTCGAAGATGAATGAAAGTCTTAAGAAACAACATGAGAGTAAGTAATTGATGACAGAACTTTCATTTTTTTGGTGAACTTTCCCTTTAAAACTTCTCTCTCACTCTGATCCTAAATATAAACGAATTAGTTAGGCCAACTAATTAGAGTAGGGGGCGTTCACATCTGTGAGTACTCTACCCATTGTAAGTAAATGCTTTGTTTATTTGTATGGTTAGACTCTGCAGGGCCTCTATCCGCCTGTAAACAGCACAGGTGTCTTTCTGCCTTTCCTGCTGGATAGATTCAACAACATCAGACAGACGCTTATGCCAAAATCATTACCATAAAATAGAGGGGCTTGGAAAATAACAGGCCAGGATTGGGTTCTGTGGATAATTTTGTTGTTGGTTAAAGTCATTCTGTGACAGCCATCATAATATTTCAGGTCAACCATGAAAACTTTGCAGAATTTTGTAAAAAGTGGTAGAAAAGTGGTAGAAGGTGGGAAACAGAAACAGATTAAAACACCAGGGGTAAACGGGAATGTGTCTCCCTCGTCTACTTGTGAGCCGATCGACCAAAATGCATCTTAATACCAGCTGTAAACAGAGTGTGCATGTACCTCAATGCACCTCCTCATTCCACTTTGAGGGCCTGCATCCAAAATATGAGCTAGACCAGGGGTATCAAACTAAATTCCTGGAGTGTGGCTCCAACCAGCTCTAAAACACCTGCCTGGAAGCTAGTAATCATGAAGACCTTGATTACCTGGTTTAGGTGTGTAACTGTACAGTGTATCCGACTCTACAGAGTTTGACACCCCTCAGCTAGGACATGGAGGATAAGTAAGTCCAGAGTATCAATCTGTTTCTTCTCTTAAGGCATATACACTCTTTTATGCTGTGTCAGACTGATAAAAAAAATCATTCCGATAAATTATTAAAATGTGTGTTGGGAGGTGTGCGCTTGTATAAGTGTACAAACGTATGTTACATTACTTAGCAGACTCAGCACATCTGCTCGTGGTCCTGTTCGCCGATTAGTCAGACATTCCCGGCCCATGATGTCTGCTGGTCATGCAGCTGTGCAGTGGAGACCCCACCAGGGGGCTCAGCATCTGGACTCCATACCCTAATTTCAGGGTGTGTCCAAAGGTCAGGCAGCATAAAGAGCCCTGGGAAGTCTTGCTGGATATGGAGTCCATCAAATTTCCTCCTCGATTTCAAACGGATATTAAAGGTGGGGAATTAGGGATGCAGAATTTGACCCGAACACAGAGAACAGAAGGATCCCATAGATAGATTGTCTACTCTCTAAAAGTCACATCTCTTATAGATACACCCATCTTAGATGTCCACCTTAGATGACCATCATGAAAGATCATTCCTCCTTTGTTCTCTGCCAGTGCTTCATTGTGCTGCACTCATCCGCTCGCTCACTGCAGCACTCCATCCATCATGCAGGTTTTTGTTGGCTTGTCATCCAGATAAGATCACTCACATAAACAACTTAAACACTAGAGAGATGGAGACCCGGCGGAAAGACACTTCCTCTTCCTCTGTGGCATGTTAATTAGGGGAATAGAGTTGAGAGTCAGGATCATGGAGACTTAATTCAAGTTCTGAGTTAATCAGCACAAGGACAAGTGTGTGTGTGTGTGTGTGTGTGTGTGTGTGTGTGTGTGTGTGTGTGTGTGTGTGTGTGTGTGTGTGTGTGTGTGTGTGTGTGTGTGTGTGTGTGTGGGAGACCTGGTAATCCCTACGTTATGGGGATAAAATGTCCCCACAAAGATGGCAATATCCGAAATCCTTGTCCTTGTGGGGACATTTTTAGGTCCCCATGAAGAAAACATCTTATAAATCACACAGAAGGAGTTTTTTTGAGAAAGTAAAAATGCAGAATGTTTCTTGTGATGGGTAGGTTTAGGGGCAGGGGCAGTGTAAGGGGATAGGATGTACAGTATGAAATCCATTACGCCTATGGAAAGTCCCCATAAAACATGTGTGTGTGTGTGTGTGTGTGTGTGTGTGTGTGTGTGTGTGTGTGTGTGTGTGTGTGTGTGTGTGTGTGTGTGTGTGTGTGTGTGTGTGTGTGTGTGTGTGTGTGTGTGTGTGTGTGTGTGTGTGTGTGTGAGCCTGTTTATGTGGTTTATGAGGACACAACTACATGGGTATTACACTGGTATTACTCTATAAATGTGGTTTATGAGGACATATCAAATGTCCCCATAATTCAAATGGCCTTAAAAACATACTAAATTATGTTTTTTTGAGAAAGTAAAAATGCAGCATGTTTCCTGTGATGGGTAGGTTTAGGGGCAGGGGCAGTGTAAGGGGATAGAAAATACGGTTTGTACAGTATAAAAACCATTACGCCTATGGAGAGTCCCTGTAAACCACATAGACCAACATGTGTGTGTGTGTGTGTGTGTGTGTGTGTGTGTGTGTGTGTGTGTGTGTGTGTGTGTGTGTGTGTGTGTGTGTGTGTGTGTGTGTGTGTGCGTCTGTGTGTGTGTGTGTCTGTGTCTGGGCATGTTTTTGTGAAATATGAGGACACAAATGTGTATAATGACATGGGTATGAAGGAGGTATTACAAGGAGAGGGTGAAATATGAGGACATTACCCATGTCCCCACTTTTTAAAATGCTTATAATTCATACAGGATTAGGTTTTTGTTTTTTTTTAGAAAGAAATGCAGAATGTTTCCTGTGATGGGTAGGTTTAGGGACAGTAGCAGTTTATAGGGGGATAGAAAATACATTTTGTATGGTATAAAAACCATTACACCTATGGAATGTCCCCACATTTCACAAAAACAAACGTGTGTGTGTGTGTGTGTGTGTGTGTGTGTGTGTGTGTGTGTGTGTGTGTGTGTGTGTGTGTGTGTGTGTGTGTGTGTGTGTGTGACTCTGCCACAGCCTGAAGAAAGCATGATTTTGTCAGATAAAACCATAGGTGAAAATGAAGCGGCCAGAATACTTTCAGGGCGTAAAAATATGTGTCTAAGATTTTTGGTATAAGGGTCATTTAATGACAAATTCAGTTTTGAAAGAAGTACTATGTAAAAATAATTTAACTTTCATGGTTCAAAATTTCCTCCCCAATCCAAAATGTCCTTTAATTGAAACTAAGGTCAAACTCTTTCCCATCTTGTATGGGAGATGCCAACAGTTTCTGACTCCATAGCAAACTTTCCGCCTGTGAGAGCACAGAAGAGATTTATTGATAATTTCATATTCTTTAACAACAGAGTTTACATAAGAAGGGTTTACAAAAGAAAAAAAGTTCTGTTTAATTCTTGGGGTCAGAGGATGTGATCTAAAACTACATATTGAGTACCACTTTATTCCCCAATGTTTATAATACCTTATCTTCATTTAAACAAACAAAAACAAAAAAAAGCTTTAAGAGAGGGATGAAGCCAAAGCCATGATCTCTCGTCTTTGCCTTTTGTCCTCTTAGTCCAGTATAATCGTTACCATTGACTTTTCATGGGATTTGAAAGAAGCCAATGATGCAGAACAAATTGCACACATTTTTCTTTGAAATATGTATCTTCCTAATCTCTATTGGTGCAGCACGAAAAGGGTGAGTAGGCTTTTAAAAGTCCCTGATGTATTAAAGTCTATGTGAGGGTTAACAGCTCTTTCCCTCCAGAGGGAATTCTACAGTACAAATGCCCTTCAAACAGAGTCAGAGGAGGAATAGGAGTGAGATGAAAGGGTTTTAGGCAGCTAGATAAGACCACATCCTCCAGCTCTCTTTGACCCTCAGGCAGCCGACGATAAACAGAGAGAGGAGCAGTGGACCATTAGAGGATGAGGCATAGATATGCTGGTTGAGCTGCTGAAACATCAGTGTGTGGGGGTTGCAGACGCAAAGACACTAGGTGTGTTCAACTAGAATGATCGGTGCATGAGCTGTTTGCTCTTTAATCGCTTTCACTGTACTTTGATATCATACACTGATCTGTCCGTGTGGAGCAGCTTTAACTCAAACACACCGAGTCATTAGCAGGTTGTGATCAGCTGATGAAATGAATTCATTAATCTGAAGTAACTGAAATAAGAATGTTACCATAATCACTTTATTTCTCCTTCTTTATATCCGCATTAAAAGTGTAAATTTTGCACACAGCATCAGAAGCACAGCTTATATATACAGCCATGTGGAGCATGATTTTAGAGCAGTGAGATTTCGCTGTGGGTGTGGCATTTACCAGGGACGTGTCCTCGGAGGGGGCAAGGGAAGCAGTGCCTCCTCAAAAAACTGGATGAGAAAATAATCAATATTAGAAAAAATAAAACAAATATTACGAAATTTGATGTTTAAAAAGTGTAAAAGTCAATTGTTTTTATAAAGTAACACTGCCCGACAGCAACATCCGCTGGTGAAGTTAGAGCAGGAGAACGCGTCTCTCTTGCCTCCCCTGAGCCCATTGACTTTTATAAGATCCTGCAAAAATGTGCTTTGGGTTTAGTGGGGGGGCAATTGAGAATGAATGGGGGAAAGTCACATAAGCTTTGATTGGAAGCTTCACATTCAGTGTGTGGGGGTTGCAGACGCAAAGACACTAGGGGCCCTATCTTGCACCCAGCGCAATTGACTTTGTACACCGACGCATGTGTCATTCCTATTTTGCACCCGCGCAAAGCGCGCTTTTCCCTCCACAGAAGCACGTCGCTAAACTAGTGAATGAACTTGCGCTCCCTGGGCGGTTCAGCGCAATAAAGGAGGCGTGTTCCGGCGCAAACAATCCCTGGAGCTATTTTGCTGTTCCATTAAACAGTTGCGCCACTGACCAGAAAAAACCTAGTCTAAAGTCAGTGGTGCGCTGCGCGTTGTTCATTATGCTATTTTAAGGGCGCATGCTTGACCAAAATGTATAGCGTGCACAACGAGCATACACTTTGCTCATGAAATCTACACAAATGCAACAGTTATTTTTGCAAATCATAAATTTGTACACAAAAAAAAAAAATATTAACACATTGTGGTGTGCCACGAAGATGTGAAAAAATAGGCATAAATCTAGCTTAAAAATTAAGGATTAGACCTGTTTGCCCAATAGTGGCAAGACATATATATATATAAGGACATCTGACAAATTGGTTTGTCCGTCAAGATCCAGGAAAAAAAATCGACTGAAAAAAAAAACTGTTTAAACGACGCTATTTTGGGTGGGTTTCTCCCATCCCCATACAACACAACTTCTCTGTCTTTAACTCCCTTACGAAAGGAAAATATATTTACCAATATATTAGTTGAAATATATTTTAATATATTGTAAATATATGGAATAATATATTGATGGTATTATAAAATATATTATATATTCATGTAATATATTGCAAAATATACAAATGATTGCCGCTTTCAATGTATTGCAATATATTGAAAGATATAAATATTAATTCCCATATATGTTAATATATTTCCTAATTTATTGCATGAAATTTTCCAATATACTGCAATATATTTTTGTTTCGTTAGGGCTGCTCTTACAAGAACATCAGTCACGTCGGCTGTGAACCGCTCCTGGCGTGCGCCTGGTAAATACGCCATAATAATAGCAATCCATAACGCCCAAACCACACCTATGAATAATGAAGCTACTTCAGACCAACCCATTTTAGATTTGCGCCGGGCGCAAGAGCCATTTATCCCGCTGGGAAAATAGCAACAGCAAAGTTACTTGCGCTCCACGCTTTGACACTTGCGTTTCAGATCGTTAAAATAGGGCCCCATGTGTGTTCAACTTGACTGATCGGTGCATGAGCTGATTGCTCTTTAATCGCTTTCACGGTAGTTTGATATCATACACTGATCTATCCATTCGGCGCAGTTTTATTTCAAAACACACCGAGTGATTTCCAGGTTGTGATCAGCTGATGAAATGAATTCATTAATCTGAAGTAACTGAAATAAGAATGTTACCTGAAGTAAATGTGAAAAGACAGTTGCGACAGATTGAGCAGACACACAAATGTGCTCGGCTACAACAACTTATGTCAATTTTAGGGTTAGTGATGTCACTAACCCGTGAAGAAGCTCATTTTAGTTCCTACTAGCTGTTTGTTGTAATCCTTAAACAGTGATTTCCTTAAAAGAAAATATCTCCCTTTGCTTTGAACTTTATTTATGCTTAAACAGTAACATTACACACTAACTAAAGTTTAAAAAAGTGAAATCATAATCAACCACCTCTTTAATAATAACCTGGCTGTCTGGAATGAACAAAGTAAAGACTAACTAACTGATCAACACATGTCATAATCAAAAAGATAAGCAAGTGCTGCTTTATGGCTTGTATATCGGCAGTCCTATTTTCGCTTTCCCTTTTTGAATGACAAATACAGACTACTGCTGGTACAGAGAGTTATCTCCTCTGGCGCAGGCACAGTTGGCAGTCGGCTGTAGTCTTTGCAGTGTATTCAAGCACAACTTTTTTGGCCAAAAGACTCAGACGACAGGACAATCGCTTTCATCGCCACTAGTTCTTTGATGTCAGTCTGGCTTACGGTTTGGGGCTTGAACAACATTCTAAGCAACTTATCACTGCCCTGTGATTTTAAGCGTAATATATAATGTTAGGTTATTAGACTTGAGGGAAAGGGTTAGGACTAAGAATGTTGATCCAAGGCCAACAAAATATCTTGTCAAGTGTTTCTGGATCAAGTCACAATCACTGTGTGCATAATCTCTGAACTCATAATCACAGTGTTCTTAGTATTACTTTTCCCTTATATTGAACTCATCATGTTGTGTGAACCCAGATTGTTGCTGCTGCTTTACGCCTTATACTGCATTAATCCAGGAAAGTGTGTACAATTAAGAGAGGAAATGCTTGTTAGACAGCATAATAATGAGTTGTTTTTGTTTTTTGCAGACGCGCATTAATAAGCTTGTTCACTTTTTGTAGACGAATACGCAAGAAACATCTCCTACAACACGCAAACGCATCCCATGGGGCTAAGACGCCGGTCCTCTGTCTGCGATGGGCGTTCGGTCTAATTTATGGGCCTGTTTATTCTCTAAAGCTCACTAATGCACCCTTGTCATGCACACCGAAGCTAAAGCTGGATTTTCTTTGGAAGTGTTACGCAGCACAGGCTATAAACAGCCCAGAAGAGTGAATTGTCAAATCCCCTTCCAGATTCCAAGAGCCGTGCGTCCCTGTACACTGTCACTAAATTAGGCTTCTGTTGCCAAATAGGGAATTATGTTGATTATACATTGACTTTCATGTTTACATTCTCAAAACTGTGTCTGCACTTATTCCTAGCACATTTCCATATCAGATTTCTGCCGTGGGGATATCCCTTACCAGGAAAACTTAAGCTTGAACTTCAGGGTGTTGTTTTCTTCGAGAACAAAACAAAACCAGAACAAAACCAGCATAAACCAAGGAATTTACGCAGGTCTAAGCTGGTAGTGCGTTTCCCTTACATTCATCATGGGTCCTCTCTTAGGTCCTGTTTATAAGATGCGTTTTGTTTGATCAGATCACAAGAGGATGACACTAAATACAGGTGTAAACGGGTCTAAAACATTTTGAGCTTGTCCACTTTTGATCACTTCCAGAGGTAGTGGAAAACACATTGGACTGGGCTGTTTTCACAGTGTAGACACTCATGCGGTTGAATGCGTTCAAACAGCCACAAAACACAAAAGTCTTCTCTCCGTCTACTGACCTAATGCGTGAACATTAAGGGAAGAGCGCTAGCAAGACGGGATTAAAACGTTGACAGCTGGAGACCGAAGTTTGGTTTGAAGACAAACGTAAGCTACCAAGCAATGTTCTCACCATTCCTGATTTCTAAAACACACTCACAACGTTCGTCCGGTCTTGCTGCTGTCAGAGCAGAAGCGAAAGCTGATGCTCTCTGTATGTTTTCCATCATTTCTGGGCACATTCATATGTGAGTCGCACAATTTTGGTTTGCCCATAGATTTATCTGCCCATAGACCATCCCTTTGAAGAAATCAGGACAAAAGTGTTTGAAAGTGGACAAAAGAGACAAATTAAAACACCAGGTGTAAGCAAGAATGTGTCTCCCTTGTCTACTTGTGATCAGATCATCCAAAACACATCTTAATACCAGCTGTAAACAGGGCCTTACATCATAATCTAACACATGCACATTCTTCAAAAAAGACACTTTCATAATCTTGATATGCTAAAAAATGTAGAATGAAATTTTATATATGGAATGAAAGAGATAGATCACACAGGCTTGCTTTTGCTTACATCATGATCTGTCATACATGATAGTTAGTTTGGCTTGATGCGGACTGCACAGACTGATCACTGTCTGACTTGAAGCAGTGCATGCCGATTAGAAATTCTGACTTGAGACAGCAACGCAACGCGACTGTGATGTCATCAAAATAAAGCAAAAGTGATTTGAGCTTTTCAGCAACCGGCTGGCTCAGTCAGTCAGTCTTTCTCCACAGCGGATACTGTACGTGAGCTCTGTGATGAGGCCAGCTTTCACGATTGGCCAGATTCACTGAAGACAGCGATCATGTGTTTCATTCTTATTCTGACACATTCAGCTCAGCTGACATTCACAAAAAAACTATGTTTCTATTATTGTGTCATGTTGTTCAAAATAAAACTAACATAGATTGGTGTTTAAATAGTAAAGACTTTTTATGAATGACCTATTGAATTAAAAAAAAAATTACTTGCTTTTTTGTTTGTTGACACTTTCAGAAATCTAATTTGTTATTAATCTATGATGGAATTTGCGACAATAGTTGGGCTACCAATGCTTTTGGGGAACACACTGGTCTTTTCATCAAGTTGAACTTATTATCCATTTCCATATAAAGTGCATGCTGAAACATCCCTTGTCTCTTGACACTCTCTCCCAGAGTCCTGTCTCTTGTCATTAGTAGGTTCGTAGTGTCCTGCATATTACCAAGGGCAATCTGCCTCGTTTCGTAGATATAAGACCCCACAGAGACCTTGATGGTGTGTTTCACCAAATCAGGCTTTATGCTGAAGCTTTGAAGCCTGAAGCTCTTTAAAAGTATATGGCTGACAGCCATTATGAGCCTCACATATCTCAATGACTGGACCTCCAGTGATGAAGCCATTGCAGATGTGCTGACACATCCAAGTGGCTTTAAACAGACAGGCCAGTCAATTTGCCTCTGAATATCAGGGATAAAAAATAAAAAACAAACACATTTACAACTGCAAACCTTGCCTTCAGCCCTATCTCTTAAATTACCTCGCATTTCTGCACATTCAGACCTGGCATATTGGGTACAGGCCTTCTCCTTTGTCTTTTAGTTAATTTTCACACTTTACCATAATATGGTTATTATGACTCAGTGATACAGTATATTCCAGGTATTCTGAAAACATGCATTAACTTTGTGGGAAGTAAATGTAATCTGTTATTCATATAATATATTTTCCTAAATACTATGAACTCAGACATACTATTTGGCTTACATACTGTTTTTCACCTACTACTGGTAACAGTAGATGCGTTTCCATTACTCTTCAATTTTCACAAATGGAAAATATGCCCAGTGGAAACACGTCAATTTTGCAAAAAAGTTTTATGGTGGTATGAGTTGGTTTTTGCAGTTAAAAAAAGGAAAATGTTGTAAAACTGCAATGGAAATTTCACATTTTTCAGGTCACCTTGCGTACAAAAAAGTCACATGATCATTCTTTAAAGATAGCATGGTATGTTTGGACAGAAGACAAGATTATTTTTAAATGCCATAAAAGACAAAATAATCGTGGGAATTCTGGATTCTAAACAGCAAAGAAATGCCACAATTTATCAAAACCTTAAAGCAGATATGAGGGAGAAACAACAGAAACACCTTACACGTGGCTGCTCAAAAGTATAAGTTGTTTTCCTTGCCATTAATGCTTAAATGCGATTAAAAATAATGGCTAATGCGGTGACTGGAATATAAGTAAAACAACCAGCATCCATCGCCATGATTTCTGGATGACGAAAGAAAAAAGCAACATTTTGGAAATTGAAATTTGGCTAGTGTGTTGCTAATGCAGTGCAAAATCATGTCATCGGAAAAGACAGACAAAAGCAAGACACTATTTACACACACACACACACACACACACACACACACACACACACACACACACACACACACACACACACACACACACACACACACACACACACACACACACACACACACACTTGTAAGGGTTTGTTGAAGGTAAAGAGTGAACTGTTGTACAGATCTGTAACAAGGTTCTTAAATGGGAAGGAAGGAGGCGGGAACCGGCGAACATTCAACAAACTTTAATTTCAAAATAAATAAACAAAACGAAAGTCAACAGCAGGCAGCGCTTCATGGATGACTGCTCGCACACACACACACACACACACACACACACACACACACACACACACACACACACACACACACAACAAACCGTAAACAAAACATATCATAAAATCCAGGCCTGGACCTCTCTCGTCTTCCACTGCCTTCGCTCCTCCTTTTATGCTCCCGTCACTCGGCTGGCGAGACGAGAGCGGTGTGTCGCGCAGCTGGCACTCATTAGTAGTCACCGGCCCGCTCTCACGGTCCCTCACCCCGCTGCTTGCCACAAGATCTATCGCAGCTTTAATAAAATGTGAAGAATATACAAGATTGATTGAAGTTAACCAGAAGATTTTATTTTTTAAATACAAAACAATACAGCTTAACTTGCCAGTACAACGATGGCTGCAATAAAACAAGAGCCAACATGAACTGAAAGAAACAGACAGTAAATATAGAGACTTAGACAGAAGATGACTGAAAGTGAGACAGATCAGTAACTATAGTCAAACACAGGAAAAGGTTTCATGCAAAGGACATGCAAACAAAGGACATGCAAACACAATGGAACCTGACAGAAACTAAAAGTTTACAGATAAATTAAAGATAGTTAGGATACACAGAATAACATTAGCAACCTGTTATGGAATTTTTTTTAATTAATCATAACAAAAATGTATTTTCTTTATATGCTTTTGAAACCTAAATGTCCCCAACTTGGGCAAAAATCTGTGTGCCTGAATCATGTTTGAATTTATCAAAAAGGGGAAATGAAACTAGGCAGATATCTAAATATATAAACTCATGACTTGAGTAAAACATTCCTACCACAAACTCCAGTTTGCAGGAGGTGCAAATAAACAGCAAACGCTTTTACAGTTATGGTTACAAACTCTCTATCCACCTCACTATACTATTTTAAGTATGAGTGTGACTGATAGCAGTATTATTAATATATATTTCTGTAGATATCGCGATCATATTTTCATGAATTCTTCTCATGATAAATCTGATATTGTGACAGCCTTAATTTAACTAATTAAGTTAACTTGGACTAAACTCTCAGTTTGTTCCTCATACACAGCTTTCGATTAGCTTTAAAGATGTGGAATATAACGTACATTATGTTGTAAGAACTATTTTGTGGTACTTTTTTGGCAGCTTAACCTTCTCTTCTGCTTAAATTTTTGGGTGTTCTGCTAAATGTCACCTTTTCAGTTCATAGTTATTTGTGATTTGTGTGCTAGGGAAATATCATAAGAACTCATGGTGAATTTCATGTATTTTACCGACCCTGTAGATAAACAGATTTTATTTGTAAAAAGACACTTCTATAACTGACTTGATTTTCTCACCAGTTGAGCTGTCATAGATTCTTTCAAATAAGCCAGTCAAGCATTGAGCTAAAAAAGGAGGACATTTGTGTGAGAATGAAGCACTGTGAGTGTGTTCGCATGTGAAAAACACTTTAAGTACTGACAGTCTTTTCAACCACACAACATATCTGGACGAAAGACAGAGACACGTACTCTTTCATTCCTTTGAAGGGTTGTTACATTTTTCCCTCTTCCCACAGAAATCTCAACAGGTGCTGACATCAAACATTCCCACGTTACATGATGAAAATGGGTGTGATTGCTGTGAAACTGATATTTAGGTCTGTTGCGTGCCTGGAGAAACGTATTAGGACTTTTCTGTGATAATCCACAGAGTTATCTGATGCGGGCAGTTTAAGAGAGCTGTGTGAGAATGATGCGCTGTCAGAAACTGAGAGCCTTGTGCATCTAGGCGTCTGCTGACCTGCGGGTCACTTTATCTCCTCAACCGTCTGAATTATGTTGATCACAAATGTGAGAACCTACCCAACCACTCTGTTTTTCTCCTTCTTCCCTTTGCCATGAGTGTTTAAAGTGAAGGGGTGGTGGTGGCTCCTGGACCACCCATAAGAGTAAATAAACTCGGGATTTGTGATTGTTTAAAAAAAAGATCAATGATTTCACATTGATTTTCTTTCAGAAGCGTATTACTCTCCATTTTGCAAAACTCTTTGGCCAATGACAAATAAGAATGAAGAGGGTGAAAATAAGGAAAAGCTTCCATAAAATTGAGTTTAAAACATATGTGGCAATTGTATGGAAATGTATCCTATGTATTTATGTTGTTTTCAAATGGTTTTCAAAGGAGAGTTACATTTCAGTGACTGTCATGTTAGCATTTTCCAGACACATTTACAGTTTTTCTCAATTGTTTACACACAAATAATGGTACTTGTGACACAATGACCACAACATGCGACTCCAACATGTAGCACCAACCCCCTGAACCAATTCTGGTAAACTACAAGCACAATTCCTGTTTTACGCTCGAGTTCTAAAACACACTATTTTCAAAACACTACACACAATTATCTGCATTTGGCACAATTTTCATGCAGAATATCTATTGTTTTCACAAGGAACACACTCCCATTCGAATATGCACACTGACTCATCACAAGGGTGCACAGTTTTACAATTAGCAAACAGAGCTTTAGCATAAAAGGGCATCAGGTGAGCTCTTCTGTTTTGGAGCAATGGATGCCAACATTTTTTTTTACTGTGACTGTATAAATTATTCTGCTGTTTTGTATGTAAACCACTGTATGTGCAACTTTCATGCCAAAGGTGTTTTATCGGGTTGAGGTCAGGACTCTGCGAAGGCCAGTCAGGTTTCTCCACACCAAACTCGCTCATCCATGTCTTTACGGACCTTGCTTTGTGCACTGGTGCCCAGTCATGTTGGTTCAGGAAGGGGTCATTCCCAAAGTGTTCCTACAAAGTTGGGAGCGTGAAATTGTCCTAAATGTATTGGTATGCTCAAGCATTAAGAGTTCCTTTCACTGGAACTACATGGCCAAGCTCAACTTTACACTTGGCACAATGCATTCAGGAAAGTACTGTTCTCCTGGTAACAGCTAAACTGAGACTCGTCTATGGGATTGCCAGACAGAGAAGTGTGATTGGTCACTCCAGAGAACACGTCTCACTGCTCTAGAGTCCAGTGGCGGCGTGTTTTTCTCCACTGCATCTCATGCTTTGCATTGCACTTGGTGATGTAAGGCTTGGATGAGCTGCTCGGCCATGGAAACCCATTCCCTGAAGCTCTCTGCACTGCTCTTGAGCTAATCTGAAGGCCACTAGAAGTTTGGAGGTCTGTAGCTACTGACTCTGCAAAAAGTTGACGACTTCTGCACACTTTGACCCTCAACATGTGCTGACCCCGCTCTGTGATTTTTTTTTGCTGTTTTATGCTTTTATGCAGATGCTGTTGTTCCAAATTGCTTCCATGTTGTTATAAAACCACTAACAGTTGACTTTGGAATATTTAGTAGTGAGGAAATTTCACGAATGGACTTATTGCACAGGTGGCGTTTCCTCACAAAGGGAAGGAAAACAAAACTAATTAAAAAAAATATCTGGATTCGAAAATAATCAATATTACAAAAATAAAACAGCATTTTTATAAAGTAACACTGTCCAACAGTGACACTTGCAGGTGAAGTTACAGTAGGAGTCCGGGTCTTTTTTGCCTCCCCTGAGCTCATTGACTTTTTAACAGACCCACTAAAGGCCGAAGTATTCTTTAACTTTTTACATGTACGCAAGGGTAAGGGTGACTTAAAATCCATCATCAGAAGTGTACGTGTATGCTGTAGTCTTTGTGGACTGCCATATTTTTGTAACTGTGTGTAACTCTAAAAAAATGCTGGGTTAAAACAACCCAATTTGGGTTATAATGGCAACCCAACGCTGGGTTAAATATGGACTAACCCAGCGGTTGGGTTAAAAAAATAACCCAGCATTTTTTAGAGTGTACTTTGTACGCACAGGTCGCACATGCACATTTAAAAAAAATGTTTTGTTGTTGCAGTAATTACTTTATCCATAAGGTGGTAACCATGCCCTGGGGGCATCGATTCACAAGGTAGAAGAAGAAAAACTGCATAAACAGAATTGACCGGAATGCATGCAAGCTACAGTGACAGTGGAGGCCTGCATAGAGAAGAGATTGCGCGAAGACTAATTAAAAAGTAAGTAAACAACTCAATCACAAGATATCAGAGCTTTGTACAAAATCAAACTTAAAATGGCCTGAAAACATGATGACTGTGGGGTTTTTTAGTGAGCAATCAGCTTGGTGAAATCTATGTATATATCTTTGTGTGTGTTCATGTCATTATATGTATGAATTAGCATATTGCCATTGACCTACTTACAGATTGACAACTACTGATTCTCTTCTTCACATTCTAGGAGAAAAGTAAGACTTTGGACCCCCAAGAACTCTTTGATGCAATTCAAGCATGGTGTGTCATCACAGCCGGTTCAACAAAGCAGGAGATCAGAAAAAAGCCCTCCTGTCTATAAAGGTAATGTGAGCATGGTGTGCTGACGCAGCAGACAGGAAATTGCTCTCAGGAGACCCTGAATCACATGACAGTGAGGACACTACTAGACAATAGCAAGACACAGTTATTCCCAGACTAATTCCCAAATAAAAAGATGGGAGGAGGAGATTATGGCAACCCTTCCATTAAAGGTCTTGTTAACCTAGGGCAGTATGGTAATTTACCGCCCGACTGTAAAGTGTCTAAGTGCTGTTTGATTGTGCCGACTGAGATATTGCATTTTTGCTTTTAGTGTAGGGGAGGGTTGGTAATGAAGTGATGGGATGGAGGGGTGACTCTGTAACGTCTTTGATTTGGGATTTGAAGGATAGTGGAATGCATAGCTGGACAAGAGAAAGAATGTTCTGTATGTATAATGAATAAAATGTGCTGTCTTAATAATGAAGGTGGATTTCAAACCCTGTTCAAACAATCAGTATAAGAATGACTTGATCAAACAAAGCTGAGCTTGTAGAACACATTCGACCAGCGAATAAACAGCTGGCATGTTCCGAAAAACAATCTTTAAGCAGGTATCATTTGTTTTTAAAAAGGAAAACCAACTAAAACTGGCCTATATTGCTCATTTATGTTAGCGGACTCATCAACTGGATCATTTGGACCTGGAGCTGGATTCATTTCAAGACTAACATTTTTGCTATTTTCTTCTTATTTTCAAACATTGAGCATAAGCGTCAGTTCTACGTAGGCAGGCTAGGTAGTCAAGATGCTGCTAACGCTATTTGGTCTCATCAGCTGGTTCTGCTCAGCTGAGATGCATCAGCTGATTTACATCAGTGCATCAGCTGTTCAAACTCCCCTCGCTCCTAATGGCCATGATATAACAGCGCGCATCTTCAAACAGATTCAGTTCGCTTCTAAACTGCTGTTGCTTGCTCTTTGCTGCCCACCACCTCCCCAGCTCCTCCATGTCATGTATAACGTGGCATTTTACTTTGTCATCGTTGCTGCTCTGTTCATAGGGGGAATAGTTCAGCTCTCACAGCCCTAAACTGTGTGAGCGTTCCCTAATTCTGCTGTGTCCTCTGACTCTCAACTATTTCATGGTGCTCATGAAAGGTCAGAGGACTCCCTGAACAGAGCCATACCGCCAAAACATTCATTCAGAATTATCAACTTGAATTGCAATTTATTCAAAAATTAAATTTGTATTTTTTCTTGACATAATAGACCTGACAGAACTAAGAATAAAGTTTCTGAATAAAGAAAAATTATTTGAGTTCCCCAGAAGAATGTTCTTAATAATCTTAAAGGGTTACTTCAGCGATTAGCATATGGCTTTGTATCAGTAGAACCCCTGGAGAATATTCAAATTATTGTGCTTTCCCCCCTCATATCTCCCTGAGACGAAAGATTTATGCATTTTATTTCTGGAAAAATTCCTCCTATGATGCAAAATGACGATTTTTGCATCATAGGAGGAATGTTTGCCCAGAGGCTAAAGACTACAGCCAGCAGAGGGAGCTATTTCCGCATGTTTTGAATCTGCGCATGGGGGATGGGAGATAACACTCAGCTCGCAGGGAGAGCTCAGCTAGCAGACAGGATCATTTAAACGGAGCTATGGTGAGCAATGTAAGTCTTTTAACTTCTCAAATTAATTTCTATGAAAGTTAAGCTTGCAAAGGCATGAACTGAAAGGCGCCAGACTGAACTCGCTTTGTGAATGTATGCTGCGAATGTAGTCGCGATTACCTCAGCTCTCATCATTCGTGCAGTTAGTGCTCAGGGCTGTGATACTCGCACGGTGACTCACTCATTATATTGAACAGACACGTTCAGTTTTTAATTGTAGTGTCTTCTCTAACTCAGTCACAGTAATGTAGTTGGTGGTGTTGGGAATGGCCTCACAGGGCAGCGAAGCATTCTGGGAATTGTAGTCTTTCATCCCCATGGGACAAAAATACATTTTCTGTCTTTTCTCAGTTTAGAAGGCACCAAATTCAAAAATAATTTCACATTTCTACTGCATTGATGACCCAGTTTAAATACAGATTCATCTTCCCAGCGCTGAAGTACCCCTTCAATAATCAACTTAATAATGTTCTTAATGTAAATAACCTCTTAAAGTTAGAAAAACCTCCAAATTCTCTTAAATCCCCAAAGGGCAGATGTTTAATTAGTTTATTGGGTTGTTTTAAATATTAAGCATTACATTACAACATAATACTAGCTACATATAATACATACTACTGTCTACCAAGGAATGTGTACAAGTATGGACACCATTGATCAATATGCAAACAAATGATGCTTGACGTGAATTTTTGCTTAATTCTAAATTAAATAACACATTACAAAAATAGTCAAATAGGGACCTCTAATTTATAATTACAGCATAATTTTTTGGGATGCATTTTTACCTCCTCTCAATTCAGCTGCAGAATGAATTGTGCACGCTTATTATAATTATTATGTAATCTACACTTTCCTCTCACATATCATCACTTCAATATGTCCACAGAACACAGGTTCATGTGTTTACATGCCGGGAGAAATCAGGGCAAAGGGCAACATCTATGTGTCAATCAGTTTATGCCATTTGACTTTACTCCACTAAAGGAAAATGGGTTAACGCCAGAGGCAGACAGTAGTGGAGTATTTTTACTTTCTACTCAGGTAAATTTTTAAGTATACTTTATCAGTGTTTTTCTTTGGTAAACGTTTCTTTGGTAAAAGTAAAAGTTTTCCAAAGATGAACACTGATAAAGTAGCCTAGAAATCTAGACACACCCTATCGGCAGCAAATCTAATCTGCCACGAGTGTCGTCTTGTCAAAGAAACGCCAGGCTCCCACGTCACGGTATCCCAACGCACACCCTCTCCTGAGTTTTGATCACCTCCACCTGCACCTCATCAACACTAGCACATAAGCACCACAGTCACAGTCACTCATTGTCCGGTCTCGTTTATGCAAGGTACTCAACCAAGCTACTAACAACGGACTCACCTCGCTACTCTGACCAAGTCTCCAGCGACTACCCTGTGCCTCCTTCGTCTCCATCGTCCTGTGTCTCCTCGCCCTTCGATCTCCAACGTCCTGTGGCTAAGTGTTCCTCATCATCCATTGTCTGTCTCCATCGTCATTCTGAGTCTCTACCCATCTCTCACCTGCTGTCATCATCCCAGGACCTCACTCTGCACAACTCTCCACTCTGCTCACATTACTGGTCCGCTCTATAAACCATTTCATATAACACCTTTGTCTCTGCAGTTTTGTACCGTAACACGTCTAGCAACTCTCAATACACTTCTGAGCTCTAAACGCCAAACTCTGGTCGGGCCAATCACATCGTGTATAGAGTCGGTGGGCGGGGCCATAATGACGACGGCCGAGTTGCGTTTGCGTGCTGCTAGTAAACACAGAAGCTGGCGAACGGCGGTCTTTCTAATCAGCTTTGACCGCAACTCTGGAAGACTTGGAGTTAAGCTTTTCTCTGAGAAAAGAACAAAGAACGGCACTGAAGTCATTCTTAAGAAGGGAAGATGTGTTCGGAGTTTTGCCGACCGTATACGACGAAAGTTAAATTTTTCAACGAGATCCGCTTCACCTTCGTTGCTCTGGTTGGTTGTAGTGCTATCCAATTGCGTGCATGCCATGCAGAGGGAGTTTGAAAGACAACCGTTTATCCCGCCCCTCGTATTGAGCCGTCAATGGTGAGTTTCCAGACCAAACATCTTGATGTGGGTCTGGCTTGTCGGGCTACTGATAAAGTGCATATACTTGAAAAGCAATATTACTTGGTAAGTAAAATTACTTCAATACTGTCCACCTCTGGTTAATACGTTTACATGACCACATGCATTGTCGACTAATTAAGCTTAATTGGGTTAAGAACGTGATCATTGAGTTGATCAGCAAGCCTTTGCCAAGGCCCACTATACATTCAGATAACACCAAAGCCTGACATTTTCTGCTTAAGAAAAAAAAGAAGTTAGCACAGGTACGTCTCTAAGATCTCTGCTTAATCTGGAACACATATGTTGTGTATGAGCATTTCATAAACATTTTAGAACAATTATTTTTACATCATACACATCTTAAAGACATTTTCTAAATGTCTATTTAACATCTGACAGGGAATGTCATATTGCAGATGAGCAAACACTCTAAAAATACATTTTGCAGTTGCATAAAATAGACGTCTCTGTGATGTAAATGTGCTATCATGGGTTCTTAAGAAAATATTCAAGAATTTCTTAAGAGTTGTATCTTTAGGTCTTTTATAACTTCTTTTTAAAGACGATTGTCATGAATGCAGCCCATGTTTTTAACCTGGAAATCTATCTTGATCAAATTGGTTAGGGCTGGAAGACTATAGAGCAACCAGCTCGCATGTTCCAAAGCCCATCTTCATCACCTGGCATGAGCTAATCTTTCCGCACAGGAAGCATATATTCTCTAACCTTGCCACTCATGACTGCAGATACAGTTTCAACACTTGCTGTCAGGATGTGAGGGCAGAGAATGGGGGAAAACCCAGTGGAGGTTAGGTCATCCATCGAGCCTTGTGGTTAGATCTTGGGTGGAGGGAACTGGGCACCGAGAGATGATGTCACTGACCACATGGCACACAAGGATATTCTGACAATATTTAGGTTAATTGTGCCAAACGACCTGGCACTGGAGAATGACCTCAGAGCAAAGGCGACATGGCAAATTATGTCAGCATCACAGAGACACTAATAAAACTGAAACATGCTGATGATACATTGATGGAGTCAGTCCTTATTAAGAGGAGAAAGGGCAGTGGGCTGACGTCAGGATTGCTACATTTAAATAGTCTGGTTCATTGTTGTTGTAAGCTAGTCCTTCAGAGTTCCTCTGAAACCCTCCACCTCCCCCAGCTCCACCTACCTAGATCAAGCATGCCACACGAGTCCAAAAAAGGGAATCATGTTGTCATGATTGACAGCTGTGATCGACAGCTTCTCTGAGTGAAATAGTCACTGAGGCAGACAGACGTTTTTTTTTTTAGGTAGAGACAGGACCTTTAACTTTAATTTTTAATTTCCATTACTGTTTATTTCACACCACCATTATGAGTTGTTTTGCGCTAACAGATACTGCGGGTGTCTGAGCAGGGTCTCAATATCGTGGCTCTACTTCCTGCTCTCTTCTGTGCAGACCCGGGTCCCAAATCAGTGCAAGATGTCAGCTCCATATTCAGGGTCTTGGCGGCTTCACATTTTCTTCAGTGGAAGATAGGTGAAGGCTCATCGTACATATTTCTTTTATGGTCTATGGCCTAGATCTGCAGAAGCAAATCTGAGAGCTGTACCCTAATATGGAGTCCTCATTAAGAGGAGAAAGGACAGTGGGCTGATGTCAGGATTGCAATGGTGATTGGTTGAGGAGACAAGCCACTGATGTCATCACTAGGGTCTTTTGCACTGGCTAGTTATAACTAAAAGTTCCCCATTCCTGGTTGCATTCACACTGCCAGTAGGAACTCTGTTCGCAGCTTCAAAAAATCCTAAGTGGGTAATGATGTATTTCTCAAAAACAGGAAATTTAACTTAAAAGTAATATTACATGATAGTATAGTAATGTAACAAAGTTATTAGATTGGATGGAAGGAGGCGGGAACCGGCGAATGTTCAAAACTTTAATTCAAAATACTAATTCAAATACCCACAAAATAAAACGTGGGCAGCCCCTTTACGGAAGACTGCCCACACAAACATATTAAAAACAAAACTCAACATAAAATCCAGGCCTGGTCCTCTCTCGTCTTCCGCTGCCTTTGCTCCTCCTTTTATGCTCCCATCACATAGCCGCGAGACGAGCAGCTGGCACTCATTAACACTCGTCACCGGCCTGCTCTCACGGTCCCTCGCCCCGCTGCTTGTCACACCACAAGTAAATACATAATTGTAATAGTCTTTTCTTCTCTATTGTGACCTCTGTGTGAAATGGCTGTTCGAACAAGAACAAATGCAGGATGGGACATGATTTTGTCCAATGGGTATTGATTGATTGAATGGTTGTGGTTTGTTATTGGTGGATCTCATGTGAGTGAGAAGTTTTTCCGCCCTTGCATCAGAGAAGAGATGTCACTGTAAGAGGGAGGGGAAGTTATTTTGATTCAAGATTATGAGGGAACCTTTTTATTTTGTATGTTTTTAAAGATGTGCATGGATAAATCATTTATAACAAATACTGTAATAATTAATGAAAAAGAATAATTGACTTTAAGCTTATGGGGCAATACATTGATATACTTCAAATATAATGAATGGTGTGATTTAATATCTAACAAAATAAGGCAAAAATGAAAAGGTCCAGGTAAAAACACTGGAGAGCTGCTTTACAGAAATCAAAATTTCAACACTTTGTCTCTTTGACTGCAAATAAAATAAATATTTATTGGAAAACACATGCTAACACACACCGAAAAAAATGTATTTGTGACCTAAAAAGTCAATTCCGTAAGAAGTAAGGCAAGTCAGACCACATAGGTGTTTTATCTGGAAGTAAAGCTGCATTCCTGCTTGGAGAGGTCTAGCATGTGCAACATTCCTCGCCCATCCCTATCAGCCCAACATCCTTGCTGTGGGGTGTGCTTCCTGCAATTATACTCATCAGCATCAGAAAACTCCTCAGAGACAATACACAAATCCTCTCAAATCCAACTTACATCCCTCCAATCATGTCAAATACCAACATTCGACATGAGAAATGCCAGCATAGGCGCTCTTAACATTTCTTTGATTGTAATGCAAACACATGTATGATTCTATGCTCATGTCTTCAGAGCTACACACATGACCTTAGCCATTATGGCTGAACTTTGAGCTTAATGTCCGCTTGGAGAGTTGACAGATTTCAGCAGATAAGTCTGTTCTGCAGAAGGCCAGCTTGAGGGTTCATTTATGGGTCAGCAGGTCCCATCATAAGGAGATGAATTTAGATAGATGCTATGAAAATGTTTGTTTCCTGGGTTGAAAATAAAACGTCTTGTTCTTGTGAACTCAATCTCGTGTCTCGTCTCATCTCGTCTTGTCTCGTGAGATTAGTGTCTCATCACACCCAATACCTACCCTACCCTACCCTACCCTACCATACCATACCCTACCCAACTCTACCCACCTACCAACCTACCCTACCCAACATACCTACACCCCTACCCTACTCTACCCTACCCAACATACCTACACCCCTACCCTACTCTACCCTACCCACCTACCTACCTACCCTAACCAACATACCTACACCCCTACCCTACCCTACCCTACCCCAACCTGCCAACCTATCCTACCCACCTACCCTACCTACCTACCCTACCTCACCCACTTACCTACCCTATACTAACTACCCACCTATCTACCATACCATACCGTACCGTACCGTACCGTGCCGTGCCGTGCCGTGCCGTGCCGTGCCGTACCGTACCGTACCGTACCGTACCATGCCATGCCATACCATACCATGCCATGCCATGCCATGCCATGCCATGCCATACCATTTTAACAGACATTGCAAACATTCCATGTCAGATATTTACGGAATATACATGCGTGTCTGATAGATTTTAATAACTAAATGCATAATTTAGCATGTGGTGTCAGGTTAGGTTCAGTTTAGTTCAGTTTCTGTCATATCTATATCATTTCTTGTTTGTTTATATGGCAACTAATTTGTTAATCACGTTCAGGTGTTCATTATTTAGTTCCTCATTTACTCTATGTATAAATATCCCATTATGTTTATTCTGCTGTCATTGCACGTTGCGGTTACACGTTAAGGAGTCGTTGTTATCTTTGAGTAAAGTAATTTCAGGTTTATTCATCTTTGTCGTGTGAGTTTCTACTACAAAGCCTTTGTGTTTGTGACATTAGAAGTTGAGAATCAACTCATCAGTTTTGTACTACATAATTGCACTTACTCTTTTGCACATATGTGCCAAAATACATAAAATTTGCTTCAATTCAAATCTGACATGAAAAAGAAACCAATTGATCAGACATCTAAATTCATTGTTTCAAGAAACAAATTCTCATTTGAGAATTGAGCCAGAGCAATTGAGAAAGACTGTAAAACAAAATATATTTTCAATTTGAAAATTAAAAAAATAATCATTGAGCTGTGCTCATTATATTTCATTGTGCTGTGAGGTTTTGGGTGTGTTTTTTTTGGCATTATGGATTATGTTTGACATCAGTCTGGTTCAAAAATGGCTACTGCATATCACTGGATGTCAGAAACGGTGTTAAGTTTACATTTATTTTGTTACATATTTCATAGTTATAGAAAGCACCAGAGAGAGGTTTATTGCAAAAAAAAGGATTGAAAAACAAAGGTGCCAGATTATCATAGGTGCCAGAACGCCCTGCCTGTCTTCAGGGAACTGTAATGAAGTATTAAACCTAAAGCTACACTATTGACCCTGTCACTGTGTTGTGACCTCATGTTTCACATCAGAGTAGTTTTTCCCCACTGGTCAGTCAGATTTAGCTTGACACTGACAGACTGAGGAAATGTTCATGCTTTGATTAAATTTCCATGCTACATTGACACCAGATGGCCTTAGTTTTACAGTGACAGAGTGTTTTCCAGGCAAGTTTACAACTAAATCAAAAGTCCAGCTCCATGTTACACAGCTCATTTTGTCAGCAGCTCTGTAAATGCTGACCACCCTGTCTGCTTTTTGCCTATGCAATATGGGTTGTTCCAAACACAAGCGCAGATATTTTAAAGAACATCTCTTTTAAAGTGGACATATTATGCCCCTTTTCACAAGATGTAATGTAAATCTTGTGTGTCCCCAGAATGTGTCTGTGAAGTTTTAGTTTAAAATCACATAATTTATTAATATTTATTATTATAATATTTTTTTTAATTGACACTATTTTGGGTGAGCAAAAACGCACCATTCATGTATGTGTGTGTGTTCCTTTAAATGCAAATATCATGCCCAAAATGATTTGCGCAAATACATTTTACTCACATTCTTCTGCATATTCCCTTCAAGAAATAAAATTCAACCACGGTGTCCTTAGAGGCTCGAATGCCGGGAATCTATGGAGACTTGTATGTTCATTGCAGCCTGGTCTCATTGGAAAAACGTACCTGTGGCAACGTTTTTGCAAACCTCAAAATACGTACCAATAGGTACATATTGCGACAGTTTCAAAGTGAAATGTCCACTGGGTGGCGCTAAAAGCTTAGTTTTTTTCCGGAACAGATGTGCGTGAATCTGGTTACGTTGGTTTTTTAACGTACACCCACACTAAACCCTAAACCTACCCGATAGTGTTCACAAAAGCAAATGTGACAGAAATAACATTTTTAGCTTGTGTTTTGAACTCGTCTTTGACAATGAGACCAGGTTGGTTCATTGGTACATCCATCAACAGAGTATTAGTAATGTTTTTTGGTGACATTGTAATACTCTTAGCCTAAAAATCTAGACGCACCCTAGCGGCAGCAAATCTAATCTACCCACGAGTGTCGTCTAGCAACTCTCATAACAGTTCTGAGCTGTAAAGACCAAACTCTGGTCGGGCCAATCACGAGTCAGTGGGCGGGGCTTAACATAATGAAGGCAGAGTTGCGCTTGCGTGCTTCTAGTAAACACAGAAACACAGTTGAACGGCGGTCTTTCGAATCAGCTTTGACCGCTACTCTGGAAGACTTGGAGTTAAAGGGGGGGTGAAACACTCAGTTTCAGTCAATCTCATGTCAATCTTGAGTACCTATAGAGTAGTATTGCATCCTTCATATCTCCGAAAAGTCTTTAGTTTTATCATATTTATAAAAGAAATATGGGCTGTACCGAGTCTTTCCGGAAAAAACCGAGCGCCTGGAGGCGTATCGTGTGGGCGGAGCTAAAGAATGACAAATGTGCACAAAGCGGTGACGTCCTCAAGCGTGGAGAAACCCATGGCTATCTCAGCTAGTACAGATAATGATCCACAATCAAATCTGAGGCTGAAATAAATTGAACAGGAGAAACGGCAACATCAGGACGTCCGTCTCTGTGGTATGGACTGTATTTAGGGGCCTTTGTGTGTCTTTACGCGCAGTTTATGAGGACATGATTCGGTTTATGGACTATTGTATGTGACTTAGAGGTAGCAAGCAAAACGGTTTTGCACGTCAGAGTCAGACTAGTGTTATACAGAACAACAATGGAGTAACCGTTAGCGCATTTGAATGACGAAGCACGCGATCGTATCGTTTACTGATGTTTACTCATGCGACGGTAGCCAACAGCACAGACATTTGAAGTATACTCACCGGCTGCTTCCAAAGCAGTACCGAATCTTTATCGCTGGGACCGCTCTGTCAAAAACACACTTCTTTGGTATGATTTGGTGAAGTCCTGTGACAGCAGTGACCGTGGAAATCCACTTTGCGACGCGACTGAAGCGATGCCTTGAAGCTTCCCGTCATTTCTGCGTTCAAATCGGTTCAAATGCAGCGCTGCCTTCCCGGAATGCTGTGCTGAAGCGTTGAAGTCGCTCGACGTCACCCATAGGAATAAAGTGGAGCGCGGCGCGACAGAAGTGTTCACGGACGACTGGATCTGCACCTGAGAGACTGTTTACGGCGTGCATTTCCTCTCTCTCCCTCTAGTTACGCGCGCGCGCACCCTACCGGGAGAAGAGCCCGTACAGCCCATACAAGGACCTTCCGATCTATTTAACGTCAAGTAGACCCATACTCGAAAAAAACTCGCCGAAACTTGTGAGAAACCGGAAGGAGTATTTTTAACACAGAAATACTCCATCAAACGCCCAACATTAGTTTTTGAAACTTTGTCTATGTTTAGGATGGGAATCCAAGTCTTTAAAGGTGTAAAAAGCTCAGTATGCATGAAACAGCATTTCACCCCCCCTTTAAGCTTTTCTCTGAGAAAAGAACAAAGAATGGCACTGAAGTCATTCTTAAGAAGGGAAGATGTGTTATGAGTTTTGCCGACCGGATACGGCGATAGTTTAATCTTTCAACTAGCTCTGGTTGTAGCACTATCCAATTGCGTGCACGCCGTGCAGAGGGAGTTTGAAAGACAAACGTTCATCCCGCCCCTCGGATTGACCTGTCAATGGTGAGTTTCCAGACCAAACTACACTTACATAGGAGTAGGGGGAAATCTGGAGATTGATAATGATTGATGGGGAATATGAAAAAGTATTGTTTGGATTTTTACTATTATAGGCTGGTTGTAGACCTACATCAGTGTTCTTATAAAAGTGAATTTTGCATAATATGTCGCCTTTAAGTATTAAACAAAAGGGTATTTCTGGTAACGTTCTGGTGTCTTGTCCAGTGTTTGACTTGTGTGGTTTGCATCTAATCCATGCATGTATGTAGGAATGAACAGTATGTAGGAGTTCCAGAAAAATGAATGGACTTTATTGGAGTGTCAGCTGGCTGTGGGGGTCACTATCACAGACTACAAAAGCCCCTCTTGTCTTTCTGACAAAACTCAAATGGTGAGCAAAGCCGGATCGACGGAAGGGAACAGATATAAAGCAGAGAACAGTCTTGCATACAGCTGTGACAGATGAATATGACCATTACTGAGCTAAGACTATTTCTTTAAGTACCCTACTTCTTGCATAGACATCTTATTTAGTCACATGCAATATCTGGTCACAAAGATATGGTTATCATGGTGGATTGGCATTCCTTCGCAGTTGTCATTTATTCATATACATTCATTATTCATATGCATTTATACTCTTAGCAAACACATTTTTAGTAAAGTGACTTGCAATATAGTGCTTCAACATGTCCTGGCAAGTGTTTCTGAGAATACAGTGTTTTAATGGCTTTAGATAATTTTTCACTTACAAAGTTACAGACAAAGTTGCTTTGCTGACTTAGTAAAAATTAAAAAAAATTAAAAAATACTTGTTAACATTGATAAAAATTGGGTGAAACATCTATCTTTTTGGGAGTTTTCAATATTAGTTTTTCAATGTTAAAATACTTTATGCTACCTTGGCGTAACTTGCTGACCATCCAGATTGTCCTGACACAGCAACTTTGGCTCAACTAACGGTGTTCATTTGGGCTGGGACTTTCTGTTTCACTGGCTAATGTAAGATTGGTAGTCTGAGGTTGTCACACTCAGATTCTAGTCAGAATATGAGTCTGATTCTGCTCCATTAGGCTGTGATTATGGGAGGTGTTTTAACTAAACCAGAAAAGAAAATACCTCTGCACTAGATAGACCTACAACCAATCAGAGCAACGGAGTAAGAGACGTATGTTGAGCGACGCATAGTCGTCAACAGAACTCAACTGCACGCACGATGGAGGAAGTAGAAGAAGAAGATGAGTGTAAACAATCTTTGCCGGTGTTGTAAAAAGAATTTAAGGATACATGGAGTACTAACCAACACAATCACCATTTTTGAGAGGAATAGTATATGTGAATGCATATATGAACAAGTTCTCAGTTAGGGTTAGAACGAATTCAACCCAAGCGCTCTTTGGTGACGTGGACGATTACATTGTATTTTCTGTCCATCATCGTATAAAGCCCGTCCTGACAATTTGATTGTCCATAAAGGACAATCAAATTTATTGTCCGTTCAATTTGGCCAGAGTTGCTCCACAACGGATCAAGTCCGGACCGAACTTTCCGACCTCAAATGTTGTGGGGGCGGGGCTAAGTTCGGCTGACATCTAGGCTATAAGGAAACCTGAAAATATTAGTGCTGTGTTGGAAATCCCATTCCGTATAGTAGGTAATACAACTGTTAGAAAATACGTTCTATATAGTATGAATGTGTATAGTGTGAATGAAATTTGAACATATTACATCTGCCATGCTGTCATTGTCAGTTTTACTGCTTCACCTCCATTCACAAATCCTCTCAAATGGCCTCATGGGATAGTAGTGTCCATCTCATACACACTTCAGAATCTCTGTGCTGCTTGAAAATGTTTTTGTTGTTGTTGTTTTGTTTGTTTAGAAATGTTTAGAAAACCTTTTCTAGAGCCAGTGTTAATAATTGAAGAACACATCAATAATTATTGATTACTTATAAAGAAAGGGTCAAAGGTCATGCACATCCAGCAGCTTTTTCTTAGCCAACAGAACGTTATCAAATTGCGTTGCGCGCTGATCTGTAATGCTAAAGTGTAATTCTTTTCCGACTGGAAGGACACTGAAAACTTTGATTGATGGCAGATTTTCGGGACTCCATGGCAGCTTTCATTGGCCCAGGATCGCCCAAGATCCAATCAATCACAATTTGTTTTGTTCAACGTCGTGTTTACCAGAAATTTACACGTTGATGTCCCTTTAATAACAGACCGGCATGCAACTAATTCATTATTCATTATTCATTCAAGAACATTATGCCATAATGGCAGCGCAAACTTAACATACTTTTGAAAATTCAGAGTTTAGTTGATCCTGACAAGTGCTCATTGTTGCAGTTGTAAATACGACAGCTTTCTTATTTAACCCTTAAAGTGAAAACTTTGAGTATGTTAACCCTGAAATGAGGGAAACTCTGGGTTCTGTTTGGTAATGGGAAGTATGTCAAACCCGAGAAAGCAGGGTACGTCACCTCAGATTTCAAGTTAAAACTCAGAGTTGGTTGAACCTCCTTATTGAAACGGGCCCCAGGACATCAATCCACAATGATACACAATGATGAAGTGACGTTTCACTCATAGTTACAGCAGGCAGAAAACAATAAAATAAGAAGTACCATCAGCAAAGCTTGAAATGTCTCAGCGATTTACTGCAGGGCCTGCAGTAAACGCAATCAAATATTATTGTCGCTAGCCGCGTTTCCATTACAGATTTGCACAACAGATTGCAATATTTTCTAAATCTCAATAAAAACTATTATGACGGCTTTTCCATTAATTGATGTTATGCGACTAAAACTTTTTTTTTTCCTCTTGTGATGAGTCATTCAAAAAATGATGCCACGTATGTTGGTAGGTTTATGTATATCCCAGCTCTGATCTTTAGGCTCCCATTTAGTGTGCCTTATGCATCAGACGTTCAGCCAGCGGCCCTTGAGGCTGAGACTACTGAAAACTCAATTAATAGATAAATGGCTAGATAACAAAGGTGTGTTTGGCATTTGTGTACACAGGCTTTGAGGGGGTCAGGGTTGGGTGTGTTTACTGACATCAATACTTTGGTTACTAGGGTCATTTGGCTTAAGTGTGTGAAGCAGTCAGAACAATGGACTTCCTGTGCCTGTTAGAATGGTCACTCATCTCATGCCCTCTGGGAAGGGGGAGAGGAAAGGGGATAACAATCGACAGATTCGCATTTCCTGGCGGAAGACTTGCAGATGACATCACTTCTGGTGTAGCAGCCTGGGTGTGAGATGGTAGTGCGCCCAAGAGAGTTACTTTTCTGAAATGTAAAATGATTATTTTAAAGCATTTTAGTATTCTTTCCTGTTCACACAATCAAAGTTCTCAAAATAGCATAGCTCATGTAATTAATGAGTCCTATAATTTTTAACCCTATATAGTAGCATTGTGTCCAGCAGAAGAAAGTAATTTATACAGGTTTGGAACAACTCATTTGTTCAAGTTTCATTTGTGGGTGAACTATCCCTTGAAGGCACATTGAAAGTAGCAATTATAATATGTGTCACACTCACGAGAAATAACGTCGGAATTACTTATTTTTTTACTCTGGAAAATGCCATAAAAACTAAATGTTCTCTTCATTTAATCTTGTTCACATCCGTGAGAAAATCTTCATGCATCACTCTGATAAATGCTGAGTTGTTTCAACCCATGTTTGGGTCAAATATGAACAAAACCAACCGTTGGTTTAAAAAAATTTAATCAAAATTATAAACCCAACAGTTGGTTTTGTCCATATTTGACCCAAACAGATAAATATTATGGACAAAACCAACCGTTGCATTTAAAATTGTTATTAAAAAATGTAAACTAAGAGTTACATTTTTTACCGACGGTTGGATTCGTCCATAGTGTTTATTTGTTTAGATCAAATATGGAAAAAAACAACCATTGAGTGTATAATTTTAATTTTTAAAAAAATTAACCAACAGTTACAATTTTAAACCCAAAGGTTGGTTTTGTCCATAATTGACCTAAACAAATAAACACTATGGATGAATACAAGCTTTGGTTTGAATTTTTTCATTAAAATTTTAAACCCAAAGGTTGGCTTTGTCCATATTTTACCCAAACAAATAAACTATGGACAAATCCAAACTTTGATTAGAATTTTTATATTAACATTTTAAACCCAACGATTAGGGTTTGTCCATATTTGACCCCAAATCACTACTTAATAAAGCTGCCATCCTCTTGTTTTCTTTCTCAGAGGGATGTTGTAAACTATAAAGACAGAGGTGAGAAGAACACTTTGTCTCTACCGCGAGTGTTTTTGACCTTCGGCCTGCCGGCAGTCACAGCTTGCGTGTGAACGCCCGTGTGCCGGGATGGAGCAATAACACAGATTCCATGCTTTGCCTATGAGGTCAGGGCCATTGCAATAGATCTTAATGGCTTCATTCAGGCCTGCTGTGTCCCTGTCTCTGATCCTGCCTTCAAAAAGGTCAGTCCTCCCTAAGATCCCTATCACTAGAAGCTAAAGCTAACCCTCCCATCGTTAAACGCCCATGTTGAAAAGCAAAATTCACCTGGCGTTTAATGAATAACCCAAGAGCCCCCGTTGCGATGGCATGCTCTGTTTGCATGAACTGGCTCTGGTTTTGTTTACATGCTTCTACACTTCTCGCAGTGACCATGAATGGGGCAAGTTTTCCCATAATGTATCATAAAATGAAAAGATTAAAGGATCAGAAGTGTGGGAGAGCGGTTCAGAGGTAGGTGACAGCTCTCAAAGCGCTGATCCCCTTTAGATACATCATGATGTCCCTCCCTTCCTCTCGGTTCTCTGTGGTTCTCTGTGGATTTGAGCACAGATATTGATGATATTCCAGGGGGCTCAAGACAGATCTTGCATGTACGAGAAGATGAATAGTTTTTTCTTGTGTGCACACCCAAATGTGAGATACAACCTATAAATCTTGAATTGGCCTCTCCTATAAATTCATTCAGCAGTATTCCCAGAGGAGACTTTTATTGCTCAGTGTTTGCTCTGTCATTGCTCAAGAGACTTAATTGAAGTCTCATTTCATTTCAGTAACAGCTTTAGATGTCCCTAGTACCTGTGAGCACCTGAAAACTACACATACTTTTTACAGTATATGTAGCACGAATTGTATTTATTGTGTAATTTATATGCAGGATCTAGTTTTTACGTGCATGTGATAAACAGTTTTCACATGGATATAATAAGCACTTTATGGCGTGTACACTGTAAAAAACGTCTCCAATGAAAATGTTCTAGTGAAAAATCACATCTAAATTTTTCAGTTGCTGAATTGAAATTCTGTGAATTAATGCAATTTAATTCACAGAAATTCAGTTCGGCCAACTGAAAAATTTAGATGTGATTATTCACTAGAACATTTTCATTGGAGACCTGAATTTGGTTTACAGTGTATTACGCAAATAATCCACACCACTAATCCTACCCAAGAGCTTACAATCTGTATCATAGACACGTAAAAAGCCATCTCTGTGTATAAATTCCACAATAAATACAATGTGTGTTATAGATATGCATTTCGTGAGATTGTGTTGATTTTAAGATATGTCAGTGCAAGTTGCTTTCAGCTCAAACAGCTCAAACATGCATTTTAGTCTGTGACTAGCTTAAGCCTTGTCTGTGAAACTGGAAAACGTATTTGTAACAAGTTCTTTAGGTAAGGAAGGAAGAGGACAAGGGGTCGGCGTGACTGCTGACGCGTTCTCTTTATTATTCAATAAACTCAAAACAAATGTACACATAAACGTGTATCTTTCTCAGTCTCAGATCACTTCCGGGTTCCGGCCTCACTTTGCGTTTCCGGGTTACTCAGTGTCACGTGGGTGTCGCGTCAGCAGTCCCTCTCTCTCTCTCCCCTGCTTCCGGTTCCACTGGCGTTTTATCCTCTCCCCACGCCCATTACTGGAACAAGATACAGGTGTTATCAATCTGCTTCCAACCCACTCACTTACCGCTCGTCCCCAAGGGGGTAATCTACAACCCATTCTCACTCCCAGGGCGTCAAAAACCGAAGCATGGTCAAGTGCTTTCCGCGTCCAGATGAAGACGTGAAAAGCACCCCTAGGCGTCACTATATTGACGCCCCGGGAACTCCATTGATTTCAACGGACACCGTTAGGCGTCACTATATTGACGCCCCGGGAACTCCATTGATTTCAACGGACACCGTTAGGCGTCACTATATTGACGCCCCGGGAACTCCATTGATTTCAACGGACACCGTTAGGCGTCACTATATTGACGCCCCGGGAGCTCCATTGATTTCAACGGACACCGTTAGGCGTCAGATTAAGACGCATACGGCAAACGAGCCTATAGTATAGCCTATACGTCATCGCAATTTTCCAAAGCTCTGGTAATAAATAAATATTAAATAGATACATTTTTATAGCTAAGTTTCTAGACATAAATGTATTTATTTTTGTCTATAAATTCCCAATTTAATATTTTCTGTAAAGACTTTTATCTGGATATGTAGGCTACCTTTAGTAACTCCAAAGCTTTAAAATCCATAACATATATGTGTTATATATATCTTTGTGTTTTTTATTTATAATGCATAATTAAATGATTATGTAGGCCTACTGTATACGGCCTGTTTCTTATTGTAAAACTGTTTCAAATTATATTTGTAGATTGGAGATGCCCAAAACGCATGTCTATTATTTTATATGCTTAATGTATTATTTTTTATTTATTTATGACTTCTAGGCTAGTTTTGCATTAGATGCCAGGATCATTAATAAATTAATTATCAGCACGCTATTAATGTAATCTGTAGAATATTACCACGTGTTTTATCAATATTAACTGATGTGGTTCTTATGTTGGCCAATGAAAACACAACATAGCATACACTTACAAAAAAATCAAAAGGATATTTATACGAAGTAAAATTATAAATGTTTGTTTATAATTAAGAAATGTAAAATAGTGTGTTATTAAAAAAAACTAAAATGAAATGAAAAAGCAATGCCACAATAATAAATAAATAAAAAATATCCTTGGCATTTCGCGGTAAATCTTGTCTCGCTTTTGAGAGTCGACACCGCGTGTCGATTCCTGTGCTGGAGTCGACCCCAACTCTGAGGCCATTCAGAGTCAAGGAATCGATTCTTTTGAGTCACTACACACTGCTCTACCCCGCCCCATCACTACACTGCTATTGCTCATCTTTGCACGGTAGGTGGTACAGAAATTAAATAAAATCAGATTCTACACTGGAATCACTGTACTTTTGTTATATAAATAAATATAGCCATACCCCCAAACTGACTGGTGCCAATGATACCTGACACGTGATGCATGCTATAACGTTAAATGTTATATGTTGCTAATAATGGCATGTGGCACCAATATGTCATGGTCAAGTGTTAGCATGTTAGCTAATACTTTATAATTTGGAGTTTATCAGACACTTTATTATGAACTGTTATTTGTGTCAAAATGCCATAATAGACAAGTTTATTAATCTGAATAAGAATGTTATAAACATTCACCCATATAAATAACTTACTGTTATTTAACCCTAAACTGAACATAATTAGGGTTAAAACTAATTTTTCTTTCAAATATTTTATTCAATTAAATAACCTAATGTATCAGTAATATTACATTCAATGTTATAAATAATGCTATTTTTGTAATATCTTTTTTCTTTGTTTTCCCATAGGCTATATAACGAACCCAACAGCTCTTTTAAGAGCTTGTCTATCTATCTATCTATCTATCTATCTATCTATCTATCTATCTATCTATCTATCTATCTATCTATCTATCTATCTATCTATCTATCTATCTATCTATCTATATCCATCCATCCATCCATCCATCCATCCTCTTTTTTTGGTCTGTGTAACATTATTTTTCTATCTGTCGAGTGTTTGTATACATTCTAAGATGGACTTAGAGTTAGAAGAAGAGCTGAGAAACACAGATGAGCTCCTTGAAATCTTGCAAGCTCGAGAGGTAAAATAAAGTTGAGTTCAGTATATTTCAAAAAAAAAAAAAAAATCCTGTTGGTTTTATAAGTCACAATCAGTATTAATTTCACCATGACTGTTACTTTATTGGTCGATAGTATGCAGTTATTAACCCTAACAAGACATTAAGAGATATTTCTTGAATTGTTGGCTAGTCATTGTTTTCCCCCTTAGGGAAGACTGGACAAAAGCAATGCGCAGCCCCTACCCTCACCCCCTACTGTTGAATGGAGAAAAACGGACAGCCAAGGGGAAATACTTTACAAATTCCCAAGAGCCAGAAGGGCAACTGTAGAACGTAAGTATAAAGTACTCACTGTACGTATAGGCGAATAAAAATGAAAGAAATTAATAATGCTCCATATGTGGCAGCCCAAAATTTGAGTCCAGAATCCATACTTGTACACTATATATATATATATATATATATATATATATATATATATATATATATATATATATATATATATATATATATATATATATAATTGTAAAATTGTGCTTCTGTTTTGTAAATAGGACTAAGAAGAGACGATAGCAACATTTCTGGTAATGTTTAGCTATATTAAAATTATGTTGGGTGTATGAGTATCTCTTTATGTGTTTATTTCTTATTTCTTTCTCACAATTTTTTAGCAGGTCCAGTAGTCATGGACGATGACTTAAATGGTGGCCCTGCAAATGCCTCTGAGGCAGCTGGTAAACACTGAAACAAAATATTGCTTTGTGGTTAATATTTAAATTGTCTTTTTTATATAAATGTGAATGATTTCTATGTATGTTCATGTTTATTAATTTGACTTAGATACCATTCTTGAAGAGCTAAAGAGGCTGTTGGACACAAAGGAAAGTGATGAAGGGGATTGTATGCCAATTCAAGATCATCAACCCCGGTCTGCATCCAATGACTGGGCCATTAGAAGTGAAATGAGGGAGGAGAGGTGGAAAGAAGCTCGATCTTCACTTGTTGAAAACATTTTGAAAGGAGAGGATGCAAGATCCTCATCCTGTCAACAGTGCAGATCAAGTGCAGCCATTGTGTGCTGTAGAGACTGCCTCCCTTACCCTTTCCTCTGTGCAGGCTGTGATGAGAAAAGGCATGGTAGCTTCTTTGTTCTTCATAATAGGGATTCCCTCATCTCAGGTTTTCTACAACCTTTACCTCCAACCACAGGATTCTGCCAGGCAGCTGGTCACATTTCTGTTAAACAACTTGGTAAGATAATGTTTTACTTAGTTGTATTATTGTAGTTTCATTCTCCTCTTAATATATCATATTTTTAAATATAACTTCTTTGTTGCACAGTTCGACTGCTGCCTGTAGAAGTACCAGCCAATATTTGTGATTGTAGCAATGGGACAGTCCTTGTTTCTTCAGGCAGGCCCATGATCCTCATCACTATGAATGGAAAGGAAGATTTTTGCATCATATTTTTTCTAATATTTATTACCATTTCCTTGTTATCTTCTAATTTAATGTAGCTGGTTTTACTTCTTTAGGCCGTTACAACCTTAGCATGCCTCACTTTTCCTGTGCTTCATGTGGGCATTCACGGGAGACATCTTTGCCTGAACTTCAGAGGAGTGGTTACTGGCCTGGCAACATTCCTGCAAGTGTCCTGTTCTCAACTGATGTACTTATCTCATTTCGAGAGATGAAAATGGCATCACCAGGAATGTCTTTTCATGCATTTGTTAAAATGCTTGATGAGAAAACGATTATCTTTGGTAGAGTAAGTATTTTATTTGTTTTTATAATTAACCACTGCCAAGTAAAATTACTATTTTCTTTGATTTAGATTGATTTAACTACTAAGATATTTAATACAGTGAACATTTTATACAGTGTGATTCTAAATTCATCTATAACCAAGAAAATTGTTTCTTTTTCTATATGAAAATGATAGCGTCTTTGTAGACTATGTTGACATTATATGGCAATGGTCTTTACACTAGCCTTTACTGATATGTTAAACAGACTATCCTTTCTGACTATCCTTTTAACTTTTTGGAGATTCATTTAAAAGAATATGAGTACTTTCAATACTACTTATAATCAAACTAGTTCTACCCAGTAAAACAGCAGTATTGCATGTGCTTTATTTTGCAGACTGGAAAAATATCAGCCAATGTCTTCAGCTGCAGTTTTAATGAATGGGTTGCAGCCAGATATGCAGTGGAAAATATGTGCCAGGAGGAGTTTTTCTCTTGTCCAGCATGCACTCCAGACATGCTAGCTGTATGTGTTGATGGGAATCGCAAACACTATCGTTTTAAAAACACAGCAAGGTGCATTTCTTTTTTTAATTTAAAGTGATTTTCTTAATTTTGAATGATGTGTTAATGTGCTTTCTGAATGTGTTTCTCAGTAGCACAGAGAAAAGGGGGTTACTTGACCAACTTTTTATACAGAGTGATGTGGAGGTGTCTGACTTTGTGGACTTTGTCCGCAAAAATAATGATCACGTAAGTATTATGATTTATGTCGGCAGATATTACTGGATAATTTGATTTACAGCTTTTCTCAATTTTTTTTACACATTCCTTAAACTGATTAAAACAGATCCAGAAGATAAAATATGATACTCTGACAACATGCTATGTGCATTTTAGATACTACTTAAGATATTGTGTTCATTGTTTTTAAATTAGCTTGAATTGAAGCAGTTGGAAATTGTGTAGTTTTTTTAAGAACATAATATAATTAATAGGGGTGTTACCACGGTTCGGTTTATATCACGGTTTTGAAGCCACGTTTGGTTCGGTTATGTTTGCTGTGGAGGCAGGGTTCATGGCAGGGCACCAGAAATAATCACACTAGATTCCCCTTTAACTTAAAATAATAACAACAACAACAAAAATAATTTAACTTATTAACTTTATCTTTATTAACTTTATACATTGGCTTCATGCAAACTTTTAATAAAACAAGAAAACTACTCCTGATGAACCAAATGAACACCTGCATGCCTTCCCAGCTCACACATGTCGAAACCAGTTATGTGATTTATTGGCACGTTACTTTTATTTCATGACTTATAAATTGACATTGTAACGTTGCATGTTCGTAGTTTCGCTTGCGCTTTATATATGGAGGGATATAACTAAAGAGTGTGCGGCACTGTAGAACAGCTAACAGGACAGGAAAGAGGTTTTCTGAGGTGAGAGAGATTTTTATGTCATAACAAGCTACGAAAATGACAATGCTGCTGGGACTCCAAGGTAGCATTTTGGGGAAACTGGCTCTATTTGTACTTCCTCCATGCAACTTGAGCAATTACCCTAGTCATGTGACATGCACTTGGAAGACAAAAGTTATTGAATATTTAGTTAATAATACTATTGTTATAATATTTAGTGAAAATAAAACTCTTATTAGTTGTTCAAAGTATACTAATTACTATTTAATCTAATGTCAAGGAAGAAAAATAATAATTTTGTGGTACAAGGTAAAGTGAGAGCTGGGCTGGAGCAGCAGGGGGTGGGGCACGCTCGGTTCAACATGAGAGGATTGCGGTTCGAACCGTGGGTTGTGTATCACAGTTTTTCGGTTTGGTTTGTACAATACATGGTGTGATGGATTTGTTTGTTTGACAGATTAAGAATTTTTGAGAATTATTTTTTGAGAAATTAAACTCATTATACAAAAACTAATGTGAATGTTCTGAAAATATTTAATCTTTTTTGTTGATCAGGTGTAAAGTTCTGTCACATTTAGAGTGGTCTATTAAGCGGTGACCATCTCTTTTAAGCTTTTTTTAAAATGTGTATAATTTATATGATCTAGGTGTCGGGAAGAGGATTGTGTGGTGCATCACACTGGACTGCAGCAAAAGAATTGGCCAAGAAATCAAGCAGCAAACTGGATGAGGAGGGATTAGAGATTGCTGTCTGTCGCCATGGTGTTCTCCTTATGGCCTTAAATATGTTTAGAGGGGAAATTTATGCTTACCCCCTTTTTCTTCAGAAAAAACTTGCAGATATGTCACAAGGGAGCATCAAATTCTTCTGCTCGGATGTAGCCTGTAAATACTTCCCATATCTCCAACGTGTGTCTAAGCAATGCCCCGAGCTGCAGCCTTTACTGGACATGCGTCCTTTTCTGTCTGTGATGCATGCCAAAGCACACTCTTGGAAATGTGAGGTATATTATCATGAGTTTAAAGTAATAAGAAGAAGAAACGCATACATTTTGAGTGCATTGATGTTGTTGGATTTGAAAACTTGTTAGATCAAATATAGTGGGGCCTACCAGGAGGGAGCTGGGTCAACTATTGGTGAGGAAGTGGAGCAGGTTAACAGCTTCCTATCTAGAATTGCAGTTACAAGCAAATACATGTCAAAATCAGGTTTGTTGAAGTAGGTATGATTAATACAGAATGACTTTTGTTATATACATGCCTCTCATAAAATGTTCTTATTTATGTTATAGGCCGAACAGACATGATTACAATGCAAGCCATGTCCTGGAATAAGCGGAAGGTTCTCAATTTGGGACAAGCCTTAGTAAACAGATATACAAAGGTATAACTTTCTTCTTAGTCACATATTGCAGTTGGGATTTGTAGGTTTTACTAATTGATTCCAATCTAAATTAAAGGTGTAGTAAGCAATTTCTGAAAAAAACAGATTAAAGTGGATTGGACCGAGCACCACAACACTCTTTCAGTCAGTCAGCAGTAGGGGGTGTGTCCACTCATGATGGGGGAGAAGAGGGAGGGAGAAATTAGAAAAAAAGTGAATATCACTGGTAAATATATATATAAATAAAAAAAACAATGAAGGGACGGGTGTGTTTGGCTAGGTTGATTTTAAATATCCAGTGTTTCTCAGAAATCACTTACTGCACCTTTAAATGCAAGACTCATTAAGACTCATAATTTTGCAGACTCAGAAGGCTCTTCAAGAGCAGCAACACATCTTGGAGGCACTGAAGACAGAGCTATCAATTCATGATGATGGTGTTTGTCAATGGGTGTCAGATGTACAGCAATGGGCAGAAGGTAATGTTTTGATTTGCTTTGTTATTATTCTTATAATTAGCAGGTAATATTTAAAGTTGCTTTTATGCATTTTCTTGTGTAGAAAGGGACCTGCATGGGAGTGGTGAAATGAGAAGGTTACAAGAAGAAATAGAGGGTCTAACAGTCAGCATCAAAAGGCGTACACAGCGTCTGTACAGTCAAACAGGTGAAACATGTTATTTTAACTATTTAGTCATTAGATGTCACATTGTATATGCATTTATTTTTTGTTGCTAAAAAAGTGCTGTAATGTAAAAAAAAAAAATCTATATATATATATATATATATATATATTTCAATCAGATAGCAACAAGCGGCGCCATTCTTTGCGTCTCAGAAGGACTGAGGAGAAGAAGAAGCTAGCTGCTGCAGTGGAAGAATACAACAGCATTGCAGATCCATCCCAGCAGCTAGGCTCAGTCGAAACCATCTTTACAGCTGAGACTGTTGCTTGGCCTTGGCAAATCCCTAGTAATACTGGTATGTTCTACATAACAGAACAATTTAATTATGTTCACTGAGGGCCACAATCAGCAGAGTTCAGTTCCAACCCTAATTAAACAATCCTGAAGACCTTGTCCAGGCAAAATATGTAATAGCCCTATTATTTAAGACTATAGTTTGTAACGGTTGTTTTACACTGCAAGCGTGAGCAGTGCGTAAGCTTCACGTAAGCATAACTACACTGTGGCTGCGAGAGTATTCACACTAGCTTTTTAGAAGTTGGTCATTTATAAACTTGATAGTCTTGAAACTTTGTTAACATGGGTAGGTCTAGACTACAGCATTTGCATGTAAATGGTAAACGACAAAAACACAACCATGAAAACAGCTCCAATCATGTGGTTTCATTCATACTTCGATATGTTTACAAGACAGCAAACTCTGCAAAACGCATATATATATATATATATATATATATATATATATATATATATATATATATATATATATATATATACTTTCACCCAAACTAAATAATTAAGAGTTTAAATGGGTAAATCTTCTACAAATATTTGTTATTCTTTATCTTCTTTTCTGACATACTCCAGTTCTTGTTCAAACACACTACACGTGCTTCTTGTCTGCAAGTATGCTTTCACTTTAATTAAGTGTCAGCAGCGCAGCAAAAACTCTCCTGCTTGACGTTAACGTGCTGCTCCTGCTGCCGGTGTTAATGCACTCATTGATTAACATGGGCGCCAAAAAAATATGCGCTGCTCACGCGCCACTCACGCTTACGGTGTGAAACGGCCGTAAGACTAAGTCTGTGTGTTACTGTTTTTTTATGACCAGACACTGTATATAATATAATTTAATATAATCTTTTGTTAACCTTATTTCAGAATCGGCTCCATTTCTCACCAAGAGGAAGGTGTTCGACAAGGTGATGGCAGTGAGACGCCTTCAGGAAGAGAGATGTCTAATTTGTAAGGAGATGAAACAGCACTGGACAGTTCTGACACACAAGCTGTCCAAATTCGAAGCCCTGATGAATGAGATAAGTTCAAAATGTAAGAGTCTTTAAACATTCATTTATTTACGCTTGCATATAACATTTCATTTTTTCTTAATGTATCCTTTGTTTTTCAGCTCTTTTTCCAACATTGTCTGACAATGCATGCAAAGGTCTCCTCTGCATTGTTCGAAAGAAACATTATGAACTTAAGCATTTAATGCAGTTAGTAAAGGCAGGCTATGTGAAAATTTTCAGCCAACAAGATTTGATGTCTGAAGAAGAGAAGCTTGAACAGGAAGACGATGTGCAAGATGAAGGGCTCTCAGAAAGCGACAACAGCTCAGATGATGATGACAATGATTTTCCTTAAGGCACATTCAAGCCAGGTGCACACTATATGATTTTGGCCACGATTTGTCTGTGTGAGTTGCAATCAAATTTTACCTTGAAAGAAATTCTGATAGTGTCAGAAGGTTTGACTCACAGTCCTGCAGTGTGACTTCTCCTACGTCTGATGACGACCATCAAATTGTCTTTGTTTTTCTTAGTTTGTCTGACATTAATGACAACTGAGATCCTACAGTGTGACATGGCTTAAACTCTGATAAGCAACAATCATGAAGGACTATTATAAATCATACAGTGTGCACCCGGCTTTTGAAGAAATTACACAATTCTGTAAACGGAAAACACAAAAATATTTTCATATGAATGGGAATGTGAAACAGACTTTGACTTTAAATGTCACGTAAAGCAATAAGATTAGAAGGCTTGTTTGTTGTCTGTTGGTGTTCATTGAGTCAACTATTCTGTAACTGCTTGATGCCAGTGTGTCACTGAAACAATAAACTGTTAAAGGGATAGTTCACCTTAAAATGAAAATGTGTTTATCTGCTTCCCCCCAGGGCATCCAAGATGTAGGTGTGTTTGTTTTTTCAGTAGAACACAAATTAAGATTTTTAACACCAACCGTTGCTCGTATAATGCATGTCAATGGAGTCTAATTAGAATTAGACTCCATTTTGACATGCATTATACGAGCAACGGTTGGAGTTAAAAATCTTAATTTGTGTTCTACTTAGCAGATAAACACATTTTCATATCCCTTTTAAAAACTATTTTCTTGCATGCGTTTTGACTTAATTTTGTGCAACTCTCTGTATACATGGTTTTATATTTCTATATTGTATGAATGTGTCCTGGTATGTATGGAAAGCACTTTGGCCAACACGTTTTTAAATGTGCTATATAAATAAATGTGGATTGATTGATTGATTGATTGACTGAGCTCTTTTTTTTATTAATCATTGATTAAATAAAAAACTACATATCATTTCTTACCATGACTCTTACTGAGACTATTGTTTTTTTTAATCAGATTAATGGCATTTGGGACAATAATGCAAAAATATTATCATTGCAAATATTAAGTGATGTGTTACAGAAATGTTACACAAATTGAGTAAATATGCCAAATTTCAGTAACATGAAGGAAAGACTGAAAAGTGGATTACAAGAGGCTTAAGTGGGCTATATTTCTATAAAAAAAGACACAGGACACTTTTTAGGAAGATTAACCATCGAAAATCAACATAGATCTTTTACTCAATTATTAGCAAGATTATGCACAGTACAGATGCCTAACACTTGAGGAGAACATTATGTTCTTGTTCCACAGGCCAAAATCCTTAAACAAATAAACTGAGAAGCTCAGTCCAAATGGGTATTGCTGTTGTTGTTTGTTTTATTTTTTATTTTAAATATAACTCTTCTATAACTGGGTCAGTGGTGAACCAACAACAGGGTCATTACCCATAAGCCAAGGCTCAATGATGCACGTGGGAAGCGAAGGCTGCACTCAAAAAAAATGACTCTTTGAATGAACATAAAAAAAATCATGGAAAGTATTTCCACATGATTAACTTGCTTTATTTCAGCATTATGCAAATCTGTTAATCCAATTTAATGTACTTACGTTGGGTCAACTTAATTTATTAAGGTTGATTCAACTTATTTACTATGGTTGGGCACAGCTTAATTTAATAGTGTCAGCTCAACTACACACATTTGTTGTAATCTCGTTGTATTAACTTAATTTTTTTTAGTAGTTTTGACTAAATTATTTTATGTCAACCCATTTAGATAAAGTAGGATAGAGAGGGATAGAACTGATGCCCATATGTATTTTATGGGAGCTGCGTCACATGAATTAGTTTTCTTTATTTCTATAAAAACTATTAGTCAACAACACTTGATCAATTGCTAATTGTAACATGCAAGTATATAATCAAGTTAAGCATCTCTCATCACTGGCATTAGAACAGTTTCAGAACAGCATAGCTTAACCACAAGATCTACACTTCACGATAATGGTAACCTCAAAAAAATTAACACAACATAACAACTTTTAAATGTCAAATATAACTGTCAAATATCACAAAACATTAACAGGTCTTTCCCTTCACTAAAAAACACATTAAACAGCACTTCATTTCAACATTTACTCTCCTGAGGCATCCCAATGCAAAGCATGCTGGGGGAATAGAAATACACTGCCCAGTTCAGTCAGCGCAACATAAATGATTCATGTAGTCTCAACACAAATGTTTTAGGTTAACTTAACATTTAACAAATTTTATTTCATTTAACCTAATAAAATCAATTAAAATGACACTTAAGTAAAAAACTAAAGATTTGTGTTGTTTCAGCTTATTTTATTTAAATAAACTCAGCAAACAGCTAGAATCATTTTTTTTGAGTGTGGCCCGTGTGGTCCGATCAAACAGACGAACTACTGGAGCTCAAATTGCCCAAGAAGTTAATGCTATTTCTGATAGAAAGGTGTCAGAATACACAAAGCATCTCAGTTTGTTGTGTATGGGGCGGAATAGACACAGACCAGTCAGGGTGCCCATGCTGACCCCTGACCCCGCCGAACGCACCAACAGTGGGCACGTGAGCATCAGAACTGGACCATGGAGCAATGGAAGAAGGTGGCCTGCTCTGATGAATCATGTGTTCTTTTACATTATGTGGATGGCCGGGTGTGTGTGCATGGCTTACCTGGGGAACACATGGCCCCAGGATGTATTATGGAAAGAGCAGTGTGATGCTTTGAGCAATGTTCTGCTGGGAAACCTTGGGTCCTCCATCCATGTGGATGTTACTTTGACACGCTCCACCTACCTAAGCATTGCTGAGACCATGTTCAGCCTTTCATGGAAACGGTATTCTGGTGGCTGTGGCTCTTCCAGCAGGATAATGCTCCTGACACAAAGCACAAATGCTTCAGGAATGGTTTGAGGAGCACAACAACGAGTTTGAGGCGTCGACTCGGCCTCCAAATTCCCCAGATCTCAATTCAATCGAGCATCTGTGGGATGTGCTGAACAAACAAGTCCGATCCATGGAAGCCCAACCTTGCAACTTACAGGACTTTAGGGATCTGCTGCTAACATCTTGGTGTCAGATACCACAGCACGCCTTCAGGGGTCTGGAGTGCATGCCTCGACGGGTCAGGGCTGTTTTGGCAGTAAAAGGGGGATGTTTGTGTATGTATATCTTTTACTGTCTTTACACCTCTAGAAACCCATAGCTCTTCCGGAAAGAGCAAACTAATTAACTAATTACGCTATGTTTACTAAATAATGTTGGACAAAGTTTTCAGACTTTGAAATGTGGTATAAATGCGTTTTAAACAGTGCTCACAGTAAAGCAGCTACTTTTAGCCTGCCTCTCAAATATTTCCGAGGTTTGCACAATGAACCTATTTAGACATCCCTTTGTTCATTAAAGATAGTATTTATTTAATTTCTTTATTAAACTTCATTACCCATAAGCCTTTATGATTCTATCGGTGGAACAGGCGCTGCTATTTGTAGTTCATTGAAGTGTGTAGTCATATGCTTAGGGTTATCTCGGTAAATTAGTAATTTCTCTCAACATTGCAACACCTCATTGATAACTTATTGTATTACTGACGTAATAATAACAATAAAACATATTTTGTACCATGAATCAGTTTTAATAGGCTACGGCTTAAAAGACCAATGACCTGTGGGTAAAACGTCAAAGGCATATTCTACATGTCGGTAGAATATTTGACACTGACACAAATTGTCCACGTAAATGATAGAGTGAATGCTTGTCTTTCTGTGTTGCAAAGTCCTACTGGCCACCCGTCGGGTTGTTTCCATTCATTCAAACCAAGATGATGGGATAGACTCCCGCACCTTACTACGTGCATGGTAATTTTACAGCGTTTTGTGTAGCCAATCAGACATGTTCAGCTCATTGCTGGAATGGCCAATGAGAGGTTTTTACGTTAAACACATCACTCTATGGAAATCAAATATTTTCGGGGGAACTCTCTAATTGTTAAAATAGCAAAAAGTCATTAACATGTTTAAAATATTATATAATTTTCGGGTCCCATTACCAATCAATGCCCCACTTCGGGGCAAAAAACAAAAACAATCTGTTATGTCAAGAGATCTGTGGATAACCTCTTTATCTTTGCTGTGTACCTACAACTAGACAAGAACAACCATTTTGCCCCAGTTACCATACTTATCAATTCAATAACATTTACCAGATCATCATGCAAGGTTTCAATAATTTTCAGACTTTGTTCCATTAACACCCAGATGAAAATATAACTACAAAATGGAATTCCAGGGGAAAAAAGACACTCACGGGACCAATGATTGATCATTTATTAAACATATTTATTAATATTCAAACAAGTAGATTTAAAAAAAAAGAAAATAATAATAATAATAAAAAAAAACAATCACTTAATCAAGAACACGTACATAGATTTTACACTCAGCATTCAATCAAGAACTATTCTGGGAAGAAAAGATTGTTTGGCTCCCAGGTGTCCGCCCATTTCATCCCACTGCAAATCAGTAACAAAAATACAAAAAAATATTAATTTGATCATATACAAAATTACAGAACAGGCTGTGACATGTGTTAAACATAGAATGGATTTGCATTCAGTTAAGAATGTAATGGCACAAAAATGTAAGCAAGATTTATTATAATACAAGTAACACAAATAACCTAGATTTGGACAACAGGTTTACCTCATTTGTAACATTATCGTAGTGCATTCTTATACAGTTTATATGCGATACATACCATCCTGAACACGGCTTCCATCGCACTTTGACCTCTTTGACACCCTTTAAGAAACATAAGCAACATTAACTGGTAGTATTAAATAGACACACACACACACACACACACACACACACAACCAACCAACCAACCAACCCATCCATACGCACACACGCACACACCAACTTAGAAAATCATGCTTAAATTTTTAATACAAATTAATGTGAAGTATCATTAAAAAATTTGGATGTAAGTTTTTAACGTTTTAACTAGGGCCGGGACTTTAACGCGTTAATTAAGATTAATTAATTACGTGACTTTAACGCGTTAATTAATTACGCAAAAAAAAGAAAAAAATTAACCGCATTTATTTTTGCACCGCGGAACGTTTTTCAATGAATCAGTTTCGACGGACCGATTATACTGGAACACCAACTAGCGCTCCGGAGTCACGACAACAACAAACCATGGGTGCGTCTCAATCAGCTCCTTAGTTCAGTTGTCAGGGCACTGATCAGGGAGTCAGCCCATTGACTTATGTCCTGATCAGTGACAGTGCCCTGACTAGTGAACTAGGGAGCTGATTGAGATGCAGGGCATGAGTGAACATAAACGAAGAAGCTGATGAGAACGCTCTGCTCGGCCCCGTGGATGGGAAATTTTGTTTTAAAAAACGAAAGAATGGAAGCGTCGTCAAGAGCAGGGTTGTGTGCAAGCTATACAACAAGGAGTTAGCGTATCACCGCAGCACATCGAGCCTCAAATATCACAAATACGCTTTTGCTACACTTAATGGCAAACATTGCGCTGGTCTGCTGGACTGAAATAAATAAACAATATTTTGTTGATTAAGCTTATGTATTCAGTCATTATTCAATGGTTTACTAAAAATACATGTGAAAAATTACTTCTCATTGTTCTCAGGTCAAATATTTATATGCGATTAAAATGCGATTAATTTCGATTAATTAATTACAAAGCCTCTAATTAATTAGATTATTTTTTTTAATCGAGTCCCGGCCCTAGTTTTAACATTTCACATTTAAAGAAATTTTGTGTTTGATCATATCTAAATATTTATTAAAATGCAAAACCTAAAAATAAGTAGTTATGATCTACAATAATTTTTCGAACAACTAGACTAGATACATGTATATTTACTAAAGAGCCATACAGCACCTAGTGGGTAATAGCATTACAAATGAATATACACAAAATGTTTATTTTTCTAGCCACAAAATGACTCTAATTTGCCTCTTTAAATTAGAATTTTCTATTTAACCTTAATTACTACACTAACTGTAATATAAATAATATAAATATTAGAAGAAAAATATTTTAAGTGGTCATTAATCTTTTAAATAATTATTGCACAAATAGTATTTGTAACAAAAGTATAGTATAGTACCAAAATATCTCCTGAAAATATTTAATAAATATTATTGAACTAAAATATAGACCATTTAATTGAAAAATAGTTCAGGTGTTTGGTCACATTTGTCATCAATGAGTATGAGTGTGAGCAATTAGTAAGGAATACCTGAGGGCTAAATACAAGAAAAACATTAACATTAATGTTAACAATGCTGCATCTCTACCACTCTGCATAATAAAATGATACTGTAAATATGTTTGACATAATAATCAATGGCAATGCACACTATGCTGTACTTTTTACCAAAACTTGCTGCAAATACTAGTATAGTGAAGCTGTTGTGTATCCGCTTAAGCCTTTCAAATGAATTGACACAGCGCTAGAAGTATTGAGCTCTCCATAAACCACGTGACCGTGCGCGTCGCCGGGAAATGAAAGCATGTCGCAACCCTCTGGCTTTAACTGTTATGCGACATTAAGTGCGCCAAAACGTTATTTATCATTTGAATTTTGCATTAAAACTAACACCTTAGACTTTCTTGAATACCAAAAGCAGGTTTGGCATTATGGCGTGAGATTAGGTTGGGCAGAGCGAGACCATGAGACAGAGCCTGAAAGCATGTGTCTCACGCCAAATTCGTGAGAGTTGGCAACCCTGCTTAAAAATGTTCTTACATGTTAACATTTTTACCAAGGAATACATTTCTGATCAACATTAACAAAATATGAGTTCAATCTTACTTCCTTTGACGTCCTCCTCCTTACGATCTTATCATAGGGAAATGTTTTTAATCTTGGATGAACTTGGCATTCTATAATAGAGAAATATAACAATTAGGAAATATTTACACTCATGATATAGTAGTTCAGTAATCAATTCTTAATAAATAGAATGCATAATATCTCTGTTCCAAGTTCCAGCTTAACTGGGTGTCCTTGCACCTGAAACCCTAAAAGTGAACTGAAATTAGGCCATCTGAAGTATAGTTTGCTTTAAATTGGTGCTGTGGTTTGGTAATAGTCCACATTATGAACCCAAAACACGCATGGATGACATGATTCATACATTTGCATAATGCCAAATATTTTATTTTAACATTAAAGGCACTGTAATAAGTCTTTAGGAGCTGCTTATTTTGTATGGTCAATACACTATGGAGAGCATACCAGATACTCTACGCTTACTAAAGATCTTATTTAACCCAGATCACATTCTGACAGTTAAGTGGCATGCAAATTTAAAGTTTTCTCTTTTGTCTTACTGGTCTCTTGAAGGGATAGTTCACCCCAAAATGAAAATTTTGTCATCATTTACTCACCCTCAAGTTGTTCCAAACCTGTATGAGTTTCTTTATTCTGCTGAACAAAAAAGAAGATATTTTAAAGAATGATTGTAATCAAGCAGAGCAACCATTGACTAGCATAGTATTTTTTTTATCAAATGGTTGCTATATCTGCTTGGTAACAAACATTCTTCAAAATATCTTCTTTTGTGTTCAGCAGAACAAAGAAACTCATACAGGCTTGGAACAACTTGAGGGTGAGTAAATGATGACAGAATTTTCATTTTTGGTAGAACTGTCCCTTTGATAATTTTACATTAAGTCGCCAAAGCGGCTTACAGTGCCCGTATAACAGGGACAATCCCCCTGGAGCAACATGGAGTAAAGTGTCTTGCTCATACTAAGGACATATTGGTGGTGTCTGCTGGGATCGAACCAGCAACCTTCTCCATATCAGTTCAATGGTTTAAACAATAACTTTATAACTTTTTTGTTATCGTCAAGGCCCCATAGCACGTTTGTTTCGATCAAGAATTCAAACAATGCTTAAATATAAGTTCCATTAATAGAATACTTGAAATTTGTATCCCATTATTTAATAGCATTTACTTAAAGCATTCCAAAACTGTGCAGAACATACATGTAAATACGTAATATGTATGCACCAGAATACATGCATATTAATATTAATCAGAATTTGGAAATATTCCAATTACTAATAAGTCATGTAAACACCAATGTTGCCATTAATAATTCAATACAATTTTGATTCACACCCCTGGAATAGGCCTGTTTTAATCTGAAATTTGTTGCATGTTAAACACCTTCTTTGGAAAATCCACTGATAGAAGATCCACTGATAGAAGATGCACATTGTGGAATTGTGGGTCAATATTTGGAATGGCAACGAGCATGTGTAGATCGGTATACTTACAGCAACTATGCACACGGGAATATTATGACGCCTGTACGCTTTTAAACACTGTATTAAATTCAAGAAGATGCAACGTCGAACATTGAAAGGGATCATTCCAGTTTATGTCTATTCAGTTGCATGCATACATACATTCCGCTTCATAGACATTATTGTATATTATTAGTTATGTAATTTAACAATATTTTACAACTTTAAAGCTGCTATCCGTAACTTTTTTTTTAACAGCAGTAGTGACCGCTGCGGAGGAGCAGTCTCTGCGTGACTCGCCATAGACATAAACAGCGAGACGCATGCAGTTATGTTTATTAACCGCTAGAGCACAAAAAATTACGGACTGCATTTTTAAAAAAAAAAAAGACTTTGAAAAAAAGAACACTCTGCAGTGTTCTACTCTGCAGTTAGTCAGTTTTCATTAAAAGTACTAATATGCAATACCTTCTTGTTTATACGTCCATTTCCCTTGCTTGCCTCCTGTCTTTGGGACTACTGTGGATGAATTATCTGTAAAACACACACACACACACACACACACACACACACACACACACACACACACACTATAAAATTTGGGAATAGACCTTTGTTCAAATTGAAATAGAATGTTATGCATGTTGTGAAGTTTTTTTTTTCTGAAGTGAAAAAAATCACCTGCATCTTTGGGGTTAGATGGGGCAGCATGGCTGTTTTGGCAGGAGACAGAAGGGTTTGTAGACTGATTTAAAGGGATTTGAGGAAGGGTGATGCAAGAGGAGGTAGGAGTAGGGAAGGGGGGAAATTGTGTAGGAGGAGGAGTGGGGAAAGAAGGTGGTGGAGGAGGATAAGTGCAGACAGAAGAGTTAGGAGAAAGAAGGGTCATGTAAGAGGAGGTGGGAAGAGGAATGCTGGAAGAAGAAGAGGGAGGAGGAAGAAGGGTGTAAAAAGAGGATGAATGAGAAGGGAGGCTGGTGTAAGAAGATGGAGGATGGATGTCAAAAGAGGAAGGAGGATGGAGGCTGGAGGAAGGAGATGGAGGAGGAGGAGGAGGAGGAAGGGTGTAGAAAGAGGAGGAAGGGGGAGAGAGGCTTGAGGAAGAAGATGGAGGAGGAAGGGTTTCAAAAGAGGAGGATGAAGGAAAGAGGCTGGAGGAAGGAGATGGAGGAGGAGGAGGAGGAAGAAGGGTGTAGAAAGAGGAGGAAGGAGGAGAGAGGCTGGAGGAAGAAGATGGAGGAGGAAGGGTTTCAAAAGAGGAGGATGAAGGAGGGAGGCTGGAGGAAGGAGATGGATGAGGAGGAGGAAGAAGGGTGTAGAAAGAGGAGGAAGGAGGAGGGAGGCTGGAGGAAAAAGATGGAGGAGGAGGAGGAGGAAGGGTTTCAAAAGAGGAGGAAGAAGGAGGGAGGATGGAGGAAAAAGATGGAGGAGGAGGAGGAAGAAGGGTGTAGAAAGAGGAGGAAGGAGGAGGGAGGCTGGAGGAAAAAGATGGAGGAGGAGGAGGAGGAAGGGTTTCAAAAGAGGAGGAAGAAGGAGGGAGGATGGAGGAAAAAGATGGAGGAGGAGGAGGAGGAGGAGGAAGAAGGGTGTAGAAAGAGGAGGAAGGAGGAGGGAGGCTGGAGGAAAAAGATGAAGGAGGAGGAGGAGGAGGAGGAGGAGGAGGAGGAGGAGGAGGAGAAGGAGGAGGAAGGGTTTCAAAAGAGGAGGAAGAAGGGGGGAGGCTGGAGAAAGAAGATGGAGGAAGGATGTCACCAGAGGAAGGAGGAGGGAGGCTGGAGGAAAAAGATGAAGGAGGAGGAGGAGGAGGAGGAGGAAGAGGAGGAGGAGGAAGGGTGTCAAAAGTGGAAGAAGAAGGAGGGGTGCTGGAGGAAGAAGATGGAGTAGGAAGAGGGGAAGTCTGGTCCTGGCAGACAGTTTCATTTGCACTAGCGTTTTGAATCCTCTGGTAATCTATGAGAACATTTTGGAAATAAAATGAGAAAATATTGCTTTGAATGCATGAGAGGAAATATAGATCATGTGAACAAAATACTTACTTTTAATAAAAAATTCATAAAGGCTAGTCATCCTTCCAAAGATATTCTGAAGTGGTCCAGCTGCAAATGGACCCATTGAAGTGATGACTTCAGCCACAAACCCATTTTTTTTCCCTTTCGAAATGAAGAGAACTGGCTTATAGCCAAGTACCTCCAATTTCTTAACCTGTAAAAAAAGAAATGGACAGATAGACAAATAAATATCACTCTATGCATAATGGTAAGCAGGGATTTAGCAGACAATTATGTTGCAAATCAACTGGATTATCAAAGCAAAAAGAAAGGTGACTAAATGTTTAATTGTAATGTAGCAACTCAATAACTGCACATAATGTGAAAAAACTGCACATAATTTAATAAATAATACATCATTATTGAAATAAAATGTTCATAATGTAATACTATTCTCAAAATGTAATAAAATCTTCAGCTCATATGTCAAAAAAATGTACATTATGATAAAATTATTACATTATAAACTCACAAAAACATATTCTCATTCTTGTAATAGCTTTTAAACCTTAAAAGTAAGTATTATGCATTATTGCATGAATATTTAAATTTAGGCTGTTAGTTCAAGACTGGATTTAGATTTTTTTAAAATGTTCTATAAGGGAATACTAATATATTTTATGTTTTAAAAGCTGTAATAAAAATTAAAATATGACATGCTTTGAATGATTTTATAATGTAATACATTTCTCAAAATGTAAGAATTGTTATACAATGAACAGAAAAATATATATACTAATACTACATTTGCAGAACAAGACTTACAGCAATGCGGGCAGAATCCACCACACGAGCAGCATTTCGGTGTTTTTTTGTATGGGAATTCCATGCACTCTCCTCGATAGTCTTTAGTTTTTTTTTTACTTTATCTTTGAGGGTTAAACTAGCAAAACATGTTTTACATGTTTTGCAGCTGGCATTGTTGAGTGCCTGGCAGTGGGGACATGGTTTCTGTTTTGGTTTTGACATTTTGCTATAAAAAAAAGGAAAAACAAAATTTAAGCAAGATTGGAAATGCAAACAAAACAAGTGCAGGCAAATGCTACAGTTTATAACATGTTAAGCTCTTAACCTATTAATAGATCTTTCAATCGTTTGGTAGAGCACAATTTGAGTTTTCTACCTGACTCTTTCTGTTTGAATGCTATATACAGTAGAAGAAAAAGGGAGGATGTTTGGTGCTGTAGTGGTGTTGACAGACAGTTAGATAATTAATTATATTTATTTGAATGCATGACAGATTGTAGATCATGTGAAATAAATCGTTTAAATGACAATTCATTCAAACGGGTATTTTTTTTTTTTTTTACTTAACATTACAGTATGTGTATAAATGCATGTAACATATAAGCACATATAATTCACGTATTATGTATAGGCCTAAAAAAATTACATATACACTACCAGTCAAAGGTTTGGAAACTACTATTTTGATTTGTTTTTGAAAGTATCTTGTGCTCCCAAAGGCTGCATTTATGCTATTTAAAATACAAAAAACTGTAATATTGTGAAATATTATTAAATGTAAAATAATCTTCTTTTTAATACATTTTAAAATGCAAGCTATTCCTGTGAACAAAGCTAAATTTATCATCATTACTCCAATCTTTAGAGTCATATGATCCTTCACTAATCATTCTAATATAATGATTTGCAGCATTTATCTGAAATATAAAGGTTTTGCAACATTATACGTGTCTATACTATCAATTTAATGCATCCTAGCTGAATAAATACCCCCCCCCCCCCCCCCGAAGGATCATGTGACTCTAAACATGGAGTAGTATAATAATGCTACATTTCAAAATATATTCAAATAGAAAATTATTTTACTTTTAATAATATTTAATAATATTAAGTTTTTATTTTGTATTTTATTTAAAATAACAAATGCAGCCTTGGTGAGCAGAAGAGACTTATTAAAAAAAAAATAGTAGTTTTTCAAACTTTTGATTGGTAGAGAACATAAACTTTTATAAATGGTATATTTAGTCGATATTCGATTTAAAATAACAACAACAACAAAAAAACATTATCGAACTTGTCTATTATGGCATTTTGACACAAATAACAGTTCATAATAAAGTGTCTGATAAACTCCAAATTATAAAGTATTAGCTAACATGCTAACACTTGACCATGACATATTGGTGCCACATGCCATTATTAGCAACATATAACATTTAACGTTATAGCATGCATCACGTGTCAGGTATCATTGGCACCAGTCAGTTTGGGGGTATGGCTATATTTATTTATATAACAAAAGTACAGTGATTCCAGTGTAGAATCTGATTTTATTTAATTTCTGTACCACCTACCGTGCAAAGATGAGCAATAGCAGTGTAGTGATGGGGCGGGGTAGAGCAGTGTGTAGTGACTCAAAAGAATCGATTCCTTGACTCTGAATGGCCTCAGAGTTGGGGTCGACTCCAGCACAGGAATCGACACGCGGTGTCGACTCTCAAAAGCGAGACAAGATTTACCGCGAAATGCCAAGGATATTTTTTATTTATTTATTATTGTGGCATTGCTTTTTCATTTCATTTTAGTTTTTTTTAATAACACACTATTTTACATTTCTTAATTATAAACAAACATTTATAATTTTACTTCGTATAAATATCCTTTTGATTTTTTTGTAAGTGTATGCTATGTTGTGTTTTCATTGGCCAACATAAGAACCACATCAGTTAATATTGATAAAACACGTGGTAATATTCTACAGATTACATTAATAGCGTGCTGATAATTAATTTATTAATGATCCTGGCATCTAATGCAAAACTAGCCTAGAAGTCATAAATAAATAAAAAATAATACATTAAGCATATAAAATAATAGACATGCGTTTTGGGCATCTCCAATCTACAAATATAATTTGAAACAGTTTTACAATAAGAAACAGGCCGTATACAGTAGGCCTACATAATCATTTAATTATGCATTATAAATAAAAAACACAAAGATATATATAACACATATATGTTATGGATTTTAAAGCTTTGGAGTTACTAAAGGTAGCCTACATATCCAGATAAAAGTCTTTACAGAAAATATTAAATTGGGAATTTATAGACAAAAATAAATACATTTATGTCTAGAAACTTAGCTATAAAAATGTATCTATTTAATATTTATTTATTACCAGAGCTTTGGAAAATTGCGATGACGTATAGGCTATACTATAGGCTCGTTTGCCGTATGCGTCTTAATCTGACGCCTAACGGTGTCCGTTGAAATCAATGGAGCTCCCGGGGCGTCAATATAGTGACGCCTAACGGTGTCCGTTGAAATCAATGGAGTTCCCGGGGCGTCAATATAGTGACGCCTAACGGTGTCCGTTGAAATCAATGGAGTTCCCGGGGCGTCAATATAGTGACGCCTAACGGTGTCCGTTGAAATCAATGGAGTTCCCGGGGCGTCAATATAGTGACGCCTAGGGGTGCTTTTCACGTCTTCATCTGGACGCGGAAAGCACTTGACCATGCTTCGGTTTTTGACGCCCTGGGAGTGAGAATGGGTTGTAATCTAGCGCTCGGAAAGCGTTCCACCCCTAGGGGCTGCCATTGCTAACCAAGCCATCACCTGCTGTTAGCATCCCATTGACTCCCATTCATTTTTGAGTCACTTTGACAGTGAATAACTTTACATCTGAGGCGTTTAAAGACTCCATTTATCTACTGTTTATTTCTAAAGAAACACGACAATGCATAAAAGGCTCCATTACCGTGTATCTTACACTATCGCCCCGCAGAAGCTGTTTTTGTAAAAATAGGCTAACTATTGCGTCATAACCAACGCGACTCTGTCGCACAGTTGAGAAATTACCGTATAGACCTGAGGAGACGCTCGCAGGCAATCTTTTACTGTCTATGAGACAGTCGGGGGGACGTGGAGACATAGAGTCTGATAAAGTCAAGGGAGAAGAATGGGGAGAAGCCCATAGTGAGCCAAAAGCAACGGGAGAAAATATTTAAACAACGGGATTCAGATTTCACTTTCCACATCTACTAGAAGACCTACAGCTGTCAGACAGGAGGCTCACGTCACATCTACGTCGTCAAGCTCAGTCTGAGCCGTCGCAGTTCGCTCAGCCATCAGGAAGTGAGTGCTCCTATACTGACATCACTTAACGCCGTAGAAGGCAATGGGATAGCTCGGTCCATTTCTTTTACTGTCTATGCTCGTCCCGCGGCTCTCTCTCCCGCTGCAGACCTCGCTGAACCACGCCCCCCTTGCCACAGTATTTTACTCATACTGTAAAGGCTCAAAGATGCACTAGTCCTCAACACCTAAGACACACGCATTACTCATCACAATTGTATTGTAATAATCAGTGTTGGGGAAAGTTACTTTGCATTACAATATTGCGTTACTTCCTTAAAAAGTAAACTGTTACTTTTAAGGAAAGTAATGTAGCCTATTACGTTACTTTTGCGTTGCTTTTGGGCTGGGCTCATTTTTGCTTATGGTTTAACTGAATGATCGAAGGTCAGCAGCAAGACATTGGTCAATAAAGTGAAATTAAATGCATATATTTTTTATTTTTTTTATTTAACATATTGGAGATTTACATTGTATTCTGATTTTGCATTTCACTGATTCTATTTATTTTGAGGAGTACTGAAACTGTTTTTGTGCAAGTGAGATGAGTAAATGAATGCTCACATTTATTCTAGAACTACAATAACCCTCATGTTTACACGCAACTGCAACTGCACACTTATGGGAAATTGGAAAACAAAGTAAACTGCATTACTTATTTGAAAAGTAAAAATGTGTTGCAAATTTGTAAAAGTAAACTAGAAATTTACTAGTTACTTGAAAAAGTAATCTGATTACGTAACGCAAGTTACTTTTCATGCAGTATGTCACGTATGTCCTGTCTTGTGTCAGCACAAGATTTGTTTTGTTGGCCAATGTGCTCTTGTCTTCTGTCTGATCCCGCCTTCTCGTATTGATTAATTTGCCCCTCCTGTTCTCCCTCATCACCTGCCTGATTTGTCCTCTTTATAGTCTCCTTGTGTTTTGTAGTCATTGTTGGTTCGTTGTCCTTCGTCTGTTTTCCCCATGATCCTTGTTTTGTGTATGCAGTTAGTTTTGTTATTTCATGTTTTATTTTTTTCCCCCTCATGGGTTTTTGTTTTGTAGTGTTTTGTATTATGTCCATCTGTGGTGTGGCAAGCAGCGGGGCGAGTGGTTATGAGTGCCAGCTGCGTGACACACCGGTCTCGTCTCGCGGCCAAGGGACGGGAGGATAAAAGGAGGAGCGAAGGCAGCGGAAGACAAGAGAGGACCAGGCCTGGACTTTTATGTTTTGTTTACGTTTTATTGATGTGTGTTTGGGCAGTCGTCCGTGAGGGGCTGCCCGCGGTTTACTTTTGTTTTGTTTATTTATTTTGGAATTAAAAAGTTGGTGAACGTTTGCCGGTTCCCGCCTCCTTCCTACGATCAACGAACTTCATTACACCATCATATTCGGCACTTGAGTCCTCACCCAGTTTTTCCCTGTTTTTGAAATGATACAGTGATTATAATGTAGCCTACATAAACTGACAAAATGTAGTCAATTACAGAATAAAGGTTGCTAATATCTTTTATGCCAAAGATATGTCTTGTCTTAGAAGAAAAAAATAATAGCCTTGAAATAATTTGTTAACATGAGAATGTGTATATATGTGTGTGTGTGTGTGTGTGTGTGTGTATATATATATATATATTAAGATTTGAAGTACACAACATTTTTTAATTTAATACAATTAAGTCCACTTTTTGGACATTTATTGGAAAACTTTATTAATCCAATTAGGAAACCTGATTTGCCACCAACTTCGACAATACAACCATCAAAATCAACACACAGTTAACACAGATAAAATAAGAAACTATTAATATCTAATTAAGATGACAGGATACAATATCACAATTCAAAAAAAAAAACTATCTGTACACATACATAGACATACATTAACGGTGTTCATTAAAATATCTAACGGCTGCATTTAAGAGTCTTTATCTTTTAGCTGTCTAGGAAAATCAGCGGAGATATTAAAATGATGCATGCAGTCTGTAAATAAGGCTTTATGTGCCATGTGAACTTGGACAGAAGTTTAGAAAGTTTGTCTTTTACAGCCACAGACGCCGACATCAGACTGTCTGAGAGCTGGGTGTCATTATTAGTCTGAAGTTACTCTTCCTGCTGCTGCTTTGTTGTCTGCTCTAATGAAATAGTGTCATCCAGAAGAGGTCTGATACACAGACTAACTTCATTCTCCTGAATTACACAGCCTCATGTAAACCACACTGATGATAATAATAGGGTGAATTCTTGTCAAAAGTCTCCTGATTTACCTGAAGTAACCTTACATTCCAGAGCCCCTGTGTCTGAGCCAGCCATTTTCTCTCAGACTAATTGTCTCTCCTTTACTTGCTCTCTGCTTACAAAATGTTCATTATATTGGTTTTCCCGGTTGAGCATCTCGTTTCAAAACAACATCTTTAAATAACTGGGTCGCTGAGTAGCATGCACGAGTTAGTGCAGAAGGGCTCTCATAAAAACAGCCCACTCACACACACAAGGTTTCTTCTTCGGTAAAACCTGTCAGTACCTATCGGGTGTGACCACCATTTGCATCACGCAGTACTCCTTTGCATAGAGTTAATCAGGTTGTTGATTGTGGCCTGTGGAAACATTGGTCCACTATGGGCACAACACGGACCAAAGACATCTAAACGAACCAAAAACAGGACATGATGCCCATTACAGTTCAGTACAGGTGTCAGAAGATCTTCGTTCATGATTCTTGCCACTAGCTGTTTTGACACATGTAAGCTCTTCACGAGATCTCGGCGGGTAAAAATACCATCATGTGTTGGCTAAGCACATGCAACGAGTGTATTTAACCCAGCACACAGCATTGTTTTGGATGTTTGGTAAGTTCTGTCACAAAATATATGTTCTAAAAGGCTGTTTTTTTGGTTTTGTCTCTTTAGGTTTGGTGTTAAAAATGGCAGTGTGAATGCTAAGCGAACCAGGACTTTTTTTTTTTTAGTCAGGAACAAATGAACCAAGGGAGTAAACACACCATAAGAGTGTATGCTATTCTACAAACAAAGCCAACTCACAACTCACACCTGCTGACAACAATATGGAGGTCAGAATCAATTCATCCAATTTAGAAATTCCTTTTGGCAGGCAGCAAACTGTAGCATGCTGTCACTCTGCCACACGGCGATAAATTGCCGTCCTTGCCACCCGTCCCTTCAGTGCTTTTCTTCATCTCCTCTATATGTCCCTATTTATGAGGCCTTGTCTTTTCTCGCCCGTGGCGGAGTGACCCTCCCCATCTGCTTTCACAAATGAAATAAGGACTCTAATGTGATTGAGTGAGCCGCTTTCTCTTTCTCTCTCACTCGCACTATCTCTCTCGTGTTCGGCTGAAGGAGGAGGCATCCATGGACTGCCTTAGCTAATTTCATAAAAACTCCATCAAGCTAATGGAGCCGTGTGGTCTGAGCACCTTCCCCTCCCCCTCTGCTCTGCTCCAGTGCATTGTGGGAATCCATTCACATTTATCAGCCTTTGCTCTCTGCTAACTTATCAAACGTGCTAGATCAGAGAGGAATTGAGAGAGTTAGCTGAGATTGAGCTGTGTTTAATATAGTACCATACTACTATTTCTATACTGTGCATCGAATGTAAAATATTTCATTACGCATATGCTGCCGTTATTTCAGAATGAGATGAGAACACACAAATCCCACCCCTATAAGTGCGATACCTGGAGAAAGCTATCTGTTAGCATTCCCATTCATCTTCAATGGCAGATGCTCGGTTGGTGCATGCAGCTTTGAAATTACACATTAGACGCTGCCCTCAGCTTCATAAGGAGAACGAGCTCACAAAATGGCTTCATAGCTACAACTCAGTTCAATTAAATTAAATTAAATTCAGTTCAGTTCAGTTCCATGGATAATTTTGCTCTAAATGCCATGCTTTTCATGTTTTTATTAGCCTGACAGGGTCATACTCAGCTCTAGTCAGAATATGAGTCTGATGCTCCATTGGGCTGTGATTATGGGGCGTGTTTCAACCCAACCAGGAAAGACCTCAATTGGACAGACCTACAACCAATCAGAGCAATGAAGCGACGCATTGTCACAGAGCTCAACTGCACTGTGTTGCCAAGTCCGCGTTTTTTTATGCAGGTTGTTTTCTATGTCCGCGGGTTGAAGCGACTATTATGTGATATATAGACCCATGAGTGCGAATTTTAGCAGGCAACCTTGCCAAAATAACACACATTTTACCCCCCAAACACCATTTTTTCCCCAGAGAACCACCCCGTGAAGAACTTTTAGAATTAATGTGTCAAGTAAAAATATCATCAAACTGTAAAGTTATATGCAATGTCTGCTTATAAATGTAACAAAATACCAAATTCTGACATTAAACTAAGGCTGAAGGCCTATTTGGTCTCACGCGGCAGAAGTTCTGGACTCCATCACAGCTTTCATTGGCCAAGGACTGCCCAAGGGGACGTTTGAGTGACATGTAAAGCAACCAATCAAAGTTTGTTTAGTTCCGTGGGTAGGAAATGTAAAATCGATGACCCTGTTATAGCAGCATGCATCTACAAATGATTAATTCATGAACGTTCTTCAAGTTTACTGCAACAATGGAGCTGGGAACTTCACATGCTTTTTGAAAATCCATTGTTTAGTTGATCCTGGTAAGGGTTCATCGTCACAGTTGTCAACACAACAGCATTCTTCTTCCATGAGAGAGTTTGGCATCACAACATTTGTTTCCAGGTGGGCTGCGACACACGTCTCGTGGACATCCTGTAGAATTCAACCAATCAGATGACGACTTATATCTTGTGATGAGACGCATCTCACAATTCTGAGAAAAGAAGAAATGCAAGAGTTAGACTCAAGATTGAAGAAACAATTCAGAATTGCGAGAAGGAAGCCAGAATTGCGATATATAAACGTGCAATTGTGAGATAAAGGGGAAAACCCTGTGGTATGAGCGCTTGGATAACCAATTAAATTGAAATTAAATTACTGTATTTTACATTTTGATGAAGTTGTATGATTTTGCATGATTTGTTTTTTACATCACACAATTATGACTTTTTTTTATCTTACAATTGTGCCTCCTTTCTCGCAATGCTGACTATTTTTCTTGCAATTGCAAATTTATATCTCACAATTGTTCTTTTCTCAGAATTCTGAGATATAAACTTGCAATTGTGAGAAATAAAGCTTTTTTTATTTAGCAGCGGAAACATGCTTCCATATCAAACAAAGTCTACTTATAATAAGTCAAAGTTTCTTGCTCAAAGAAGAGTCATCATTTAGTTTTACATGACTATTTTTATTCTATCCTATCTAATTGTTTATTTTTTTTAATGTATTCTGTCATAATTTTGTCTTTGTTTAACTTTGAAACAGCGCTACTTTGTGTAACTAAAATCATAAAAAAAATTATTTACCTGCAATAATATACTGTATGTAACATAATCTTGCCCAGTGTTGGGCAGTAATGTGTTACTAGCAACACATTACAGTAATATTATGTATTGCAGTAACTAGTAGTGTACGGTAACTAATTACTAATAAGATTTCAGTTCCCATCAAATTGTTCTCAGATTTTATTTTATTTTTTTACTTGATATTGCGAGTTATAAAGTCAAATAAAATAACACATCAAACCAAAATTTTCAATCTTAAAGCCATTACATAAAGCCATCGTAGGCTTGATCACCTAATTTAAGTTTTTAGTCACATATAAACACTGATCAACAGACATAAACAGAAGCGCAACCAAACTTGCTTGATCTGAAAAAATGCTACGTCCCTATCACTGCATGTGGAACTTGCATCAAGCCTGACAGTTATTTTATGATGCTTCATAAAGCTCATGTCATAAGGTCATGTTCACTTTGACATTTTTAGCTATTTTTTCAACTAGTCTTCTGCGATAGCACCGCTAACATGTGCAGTTTCATTGAAACCACAATCAAAGTGACCTTCCGCTGTCCCTGGACATTTTGGAGTGACCAAATCATACTCAGCTGTCACACACAGCTTGAAATCATTTCTGGTTGGTCCCATGAAATTAAACCCACTGTTTAAGATTATGTGGAAAGAGCTGAGTGAGCAATCCTTTCTAAAGGATTATATGCAGCTGAATGAGGGGAACACAGATCATCATGGAGACAGTGAAAGCCGGGCACACAGAGGTGACAGACAGAAAGCCTCCTCCCGCTGATGGTTTCCATCGCAACATTAATAACTGCATCTCCACCCTGCAGTCCATTTCCATCGCTTCTTTGTCTTAAGAACCTCTTCGCTGGTCATTATGGCACAGATTAGGCTTGTTAGGATATGTGTGGCCCTGACTGTCCTGGTTACAACAAACTTGCTGCCAGGATTTGAGCAAACTAAGCATCACATTGGCAGTTACTCAGCACTGGTCAGTACACAAAGACACATCCGCTCCTCTCATCTCCCAATGGCTTATAGTTTTTAATAGAGGTACTGTAACTACAGTAAACACACTCCGAGATACCACAATAGCAACTGTGGGATTCTCAGGCGGATCACATTTTACAGCAATAAAAATACTCCACTGAAACCCAGAGAGATGGAACGACAGTAAAGCTTTTAATTCCCACATTTTGTGTGCAGTGATGAGGATGAGAAAGGAAACGTTATTCCAAAACTTAACCGAGGTAAGAACATCATCCCAGGACATTAGCTTCATGTGCATATCACACATAGTATGCAAATGAGCAGCCTTAGAATACATTTCTATATGTGATTACTAGGAGTGTAAAACAGAACATATTAAGAAATTTGAATGAAATCGAAGAGATTTTGGTCCCTCTATTGACATTCTACCACCATGACACAATCAATTCATCAGACACGAGTAAATGGAATCTCATTCGTGCTTGCTTGAACCAATGAGGTTCATTCTCGTGTTACGCAGCACATTTGAGCTTCAGTGAGAACCAATGAGGTTCATTCTCGTGTTACGCAGCACGTTTAGCCTACAGTGAGAACCAATGAGGTTCATTCTCGTGTTCCGCATCGCGTTTAAGCTTCAGTGAGAACCAATGAGGTTCATTCTCGTGTTCCGCATCGCGTTTGAGCTTCAGTGAGAACCAATGAGGTTCATTCTCGTGTTACGCAGCACATTTAGCCTACAGGGAGAACCAATGAGGTTCATTCTCGTGTTACGCATCACGTTTAGCCTACAGTGAGAACCAATGAGGTTCATTCTCGTGTTCCGCATCACGTTTGAGCTTCAGTGAGAACCAATGAGGTTCATTCTCGTGTTCCGCATCGCGTTTGAGCTTCAGTGAGAACCAATGAGGTTCATTCTCGTGTTACGCAGCACATTTAGCCTACAGGGAGAACCAATGAGGTTCATTCTCGTGTTACGCATCACGTTTAGCCTACAGGGAGAACCAATGAGGTTCATTCTCGTGTTCCGCATCGCGTTTAAGGTTCAGTGAGAACCAATGAGGTTCATTCTCGTGTTACGCAGCACATTTAGCCTACAGGGAGAACCAATGAGGTTCATTCTCGTGTTACGCATCACGTTTAGCCTACAGGGAGAACCAATGAGGTTCATTCTCGTGTTACGCAGCACGTTTAGCCTACAGTGAGAACCAATGAGGTTCATTCTCGTGTTCCGCATCACGTTTGAGCTTCAGTGAGAACCAATGAGGTTCATTCTCGTGTTACGCAGCACATTTAGCCTACAGGGAGAACCAATGAGGTTCATTCTCGTGTTACGCATCACGTTTAGCCTACAGGGAGAACCAATGAGGTTCATTCTCGTGTTCCGCATCGCGTTTGAGCTTCAGTGAGAACCAATGAGGTTCATTCTCGTGTTACGCAGCACATTTAGCCTACAGGGAGAACCAATGAGGTTCATTCTCGTGTTACGCATCACGTTTAGCCTACAGGGAGAACCAATGAGGTTCATTCTCGTGTTACGCAGCACGTTTAGCCTACAGTGAGAACCAATGAGGTTCATTCTCGTGTTCCGCATCACGTTTGAGCTTCAGTGAGAACCAATGAGGTTCATTCTCGTGTTCCGCATCGCGTTTGAGCTTCAGTGAGAACCAATGAGGTTCATTCTCGTGTTACGCAGCACATTTAGCCTACAGGGAGAACCAATGAGGTTCATTCTCGTGTTACGCATCACGTTTAGCCTACAGGGAGAACCAATGAGGTTCATTCTCGTGTTACGCAGCACATTTGAGCTTCAGTGAGAACCAATGAGGTTCATTCTCGTGTTACGCAGCACATTTGAGCTTCAGTGAGAGCCAATGAGGTTCATTCTCGTGTTACGCAGCACATTTAGCCTACAGTGAGAACCAATGAGGTTCATTCTCGTGTTCCGCAGCACGTTTGAGCTTCAGCGAGAACCAATGAGGTTCATTCTCATGTTACGCATCACATTTGAGCTTCAGTGAGAACCAATGAGGTTCATTCTCGTGTTACGCAGCACGTTTGAGCTTCAGTGAGAACCAATGAGGTTCATTCTCATGTTACGCATCACATTTGAGCTTCAGTGAGAACCAATGAGGTTCATTCTCGTGTTACGCAGCACATTTAGCCTACAGTGAGAACCAATGAGGTTCATTCTCGTGTTACGCATCACGTTTAGCCTACAGGGAGAACCAATGAGGTTCATTCTCGTGTTACGCAGCACGTTTGAGCTTCAGCGAGAACCAATGAGGTTCATTCTCGTGTTACGCATCACATTTAGCCTACAGGGAGAACCAATGAGGTTCATTCTCGAGTTACGCAGCACGTTTGACCTTCAGTGAGAACCAATGAGGTTCTTTCTCGTGTTACGCAGCACGTTTAACCTTCAGTGAGAACCAATGAGGTTCATTCTCGTGTTACGCAGCACGTTTGAGCTTCAGCGAGAACCAATGAGGTTCTTTCTCGTGTTACGCATCACGTTTGAGCTTCAGCGAGAACCAATGAGGTTCTTTCTCGTGTTACGCATCACGTTTGAGCTTCAGCGAGAACCAATGAGGTTCATTCTCGTGTTACGCAGCACGTTTGAGCTTCAGTGAGAACCAATGAGGTTCATTCTCGTGTTACGCAGCACGTTTAGCCTACAGGGAAAACCAATGAGGTTCATTCTCGTGTTACGCAGCACGTTTGAGCTTCAGTGAGAACCAATGAGGTTCATTCTCGTGTTACGCAGCACGTTTGAGCTTCAGTGAGAACCAATGAGGTTCATTCTCGTGTTACGCAGCACGTTTAGCCTACAGGGAAAACCAATGAGGTTCATTGTCATGTTACGCATCATGTTTGAGCTTCAGTGAGAACCAATGAGGTTCATTCTCGTGTTACGCAGCACGTTTAGCCTACAGGGAAAACCAATGAGGTTCATTCTCGTGTTACGCAGCACGTTTGAGCTTCAGTGAGAACCAATGAGGTTCATTCTCGTGTTACGCAGCACGTTTGAGCTTCAGTGAGAACCAATGAGGTTCATTCTCGTGTTACGCAGCACGTTTGAGCTTCAGTGAGAACCAATGAGGTTCATTCTCGTGTTACGCAGCACGTTTGAGCTTCAGTGAGAAC